>NW_007579842.1:31473-39849 GCF_000690725.1 Stegastes partitus
GGTAATGACTTTCACTTTTGGTTTTATGATCACATGGTTTACTGGAAAAGTTTGTATAATTTCCAGTCAGCTGCATTATAACACGATCCTCACATTCAAAGCAGGAAATCAGTGCTGAAGCCATGAAACACAAGGCTGAAGTTTCCCTGGAAAGCTTTACATTAAACCTTAGGGTTAAACTCTAAGTCAGTTAATTAAGAATTGCAACCATTTGTCTCAGTTTATTCAAGTAACAGGATTTAGGTACACAATATAGGAAAGAAAATGTGCAGTGCATCTGCACGAAAAGCTCTGTGAGCTCCAGTTAACCTGTACATTGCAAATTTGCAAGCAGCCATTTCAAATTGATTGCACATCTTCTCAAGTAGACTGAGTTCAAACAAACAAATTCATGTGAATGCCTTCATATTTCATGTTTTCTTCTCTTGTTCTTCTTTCTCAGGCTGAAGTCAAATGGCCCACAAAACCTGTTGTGTAACTTGACTTTTAGAATGCAATTATTTTTAACTGTCATTCATCTGTGTCATCATGCCTTAGCAGCTTTGGCTGTTCTGACATTCTTTGCCAAGCCCTTCATTGTAATCTTACCTTACAGCATGCTTAACTGTATCAGACAGAAGCTGTGGTAAAATGATGCAGGTAGAAATAAATGAAACCTGCTGGTGGGTCAAACAGCGTATGCCATATTTTCATTAGGAAAAATGTGGCCCTCGGTCACTCTGACTAATCCCTGCTGTTCGGCTCTGCCCTCTTGCAATTTTCTATTTATTTATTTTTTTGTCTCTGCCACCAAAAATTCGACATTTCCACCAGGAAGTAGCAAAATTGCCTTCTTTTTCTCAGTGCACAAACCAATAGGTGACGTTATAGTCGCTACGTCCATCCTTCTTATGCAGTCTATGTCGGGGGGGGGGGGACGGCCTCAATGGGCTCGTAGACACAGGCTTAATCAGCGACACGTGGAAAGTGGGGTGAATCTTAATGGACTCAGGGAGGTTTAGCCACATACAGTCGGTTGGGGGGTCCAGTACCAAAATCAGGGGACTCTTTCTGGAGCCTCTCTCACTGCAGTCTCGATCTCCCATGAAGCTGCACCCACTACACAAGTGGGTGGCACGACTGGTTCATCCGAGGAGGTGTCTGCCGAGGGCGCGTAGACTCGGGAAAGGGAATCAGGCTTGACATTTTTAGATCTTGGGCAGTAAGACAGAGAGTAGTTAAAATGACTCAAAAACAAGGACCATCTCGCTGACCTGGGATTTAACCTGCAGGCTGCACGTAGGTATGCCACGTTCTTATGATCCGTCCAGATAATGAACGACTGCTTAGCTCACGCCAGCCAATGCCTCCACTCCTAGAGGGCGAGTACGACTGCCAACAGTTCTGTTACCCACGTCATAATTCCTCTCCGACGGGGACAGTTGCCTGGAAAAGAAAGCACATGGGTGAAGATTCTGTGTAATGGGGTCTTGCTGGGACAGCACTGCTCCTACCCCTACGTCCGACGCGTCAAACTCCACCACAAACTGTTGATCCGGATTCGGGTGTCAAAGAATGGGAGCGCTGGTAAACAGGTTCTTCAGACATTTGAAGGCCACCTCGGCCTCAGGTGTCCATCTAAATGGGGACTTAACAGAAGTTAAATAGGTCAATGGGGCTGCCACCTTGCTATAGTCTCGAATAAACCAACAATAGAAATGAGCAAAACCAAGGAACCTCTGTAATTCTTTACGGTTACTAGGCTACTCCTGAATGGCCTTGATCTTTATTGGATCTGGTCTGGTCTCAGCTGACCCTTGGCAATGATGTAGCCTAAAAACCCCACCCCCACCAATTGTGAAATTCACATTTCTCAGGCTTAACAAAAAAACGGTTCTCTAAAAGCCGTTGTAGCACCAACCTGACGTGTTGTTGGTGCTCCTCGAGAGAATGGGAGAAAACCAGAATGTTGTCTAGATAGATAAAAACAAAGTGGTTTAGTATGTCCCGAAACAAGTCATTCATCATGGCCTGAAAAACAGTCGGAGCATTAGTAAGCCCAAATGGCATGACAAGGTATGCAGAGTGTCCAAGGGGGTTATTGAAGGCCATCTTCCACTTGTCCCCTTCCCAGATCCGGATCAAATGATTTCTCAGGTCTAATTTGGTAAACACTTGGGCATGGCACAATGGTTCAAATGATAGGTTAATCAGGAGAAGACGCAGTGATCGCATTCACTCCACAAATGTCAATACAGGGCCTCAGAGTGGTGTCTTTCTTAGTCACGAAGAAGAAGCCTGATCCAAGGGGAGACGATGAGAGCAAATCAGTCCCGCTGCCAGCAACTCGTTTATGTACGTCTCCATGGCCTCCTTCTCCGGCCAGGATAGATTGCATAGCCAACTGGTCGGGAGAGGGGCTCCAGGCAGCAGGTCAATCGCACAGTTGTACAGACAATGAGGGGGAAGGGTCCATGCCAGATCCTTACGAAAACAGAAGCTAAGTCATGGTAGACATTATGGACAGTTGAAAGATCAGACAGAGGTGGCGGAGGTTTGGGGTAGTCAAATATTTTCACCAATTCGTTTGTAAAAGATGAATATGACTCGAGGAGGGAAGACTGTCTCTTCCAAAGGGAAGTGGCCCACTGCGGTGCTCTTCCCCGTAACAAATTAACACAGAAGGCAATCTTAGCCTTATCACGAGGGTAACGGGATGGCTGTAGGGCAATAACAAGTGTGCAATTTAACAAGAACCGATTGCAGGAACCTGGTTCCCCCGAATAAGGTTTGAGTGTGGGAGAACATGCAAACTCCACGCAGAAAGATCCCAAGTATCCTCACCGGGACACGAGCCAGTGACCTTCTTGCTGCAAGGCAATGATGCTAACCACCGAGCCACCTCGCAGCCCCGAAACACTTATCAGCAACATAATAATGCACATTCATGCAAGCATTTAGCTCATACAAACAACCTCATGATCTTTTGATACATACAAACACAAAATGATTTAACATCTGAGTCATCAGTTGCTTAATACATGTAACGTATTATCTGTTATTATAACAGTACCACATCCAGATCGATGAGAAACACAAATGCAAAAATTGGACATCAAATACTTTGCAGAAACAAAATCAATCCAAAAAACACTCTCTCGTCATATTTAATTGAATCAAGACAAAATAGAAATGTTTGTTTTCTCTGTTGCTTTGATACATTCTTCAGTTTGACTATAAGGACATGAACTTTCAAACAAAAGAAAGAGGAACAGTAGGAGAAGGAGGATGAAGAACAAGGAGTAAAGTGATGAAGAGAAGGATGAGTAGTCGGAGGAATGTGAAGAAGAAGAAGAAGAAGAAGAAGAAGATTGAAAACAGAGATGATGAGAGAAGAAATAAGGAAAAGAAATGATGAAAAGAAGAAGAAAATAATGTGAGAGAACAAAGGAGAAAGACAAGATGAGGAAGTAAAAGGAGCAAAGAAAGAAGAGATGAGAAAAGGGAGAAGTGTAAGGGGGAGACAGGAGAAAAAGAATGAGGAAAAGGAGGAGAGACGAAAAGACCATGAAGGAACAGGAGAAAGGAAAAGACAGAAGGGGGAGGAGCAGAAAATAATGAGAAGGAAAAAAGGAGGAGAACAAAGAAAAAAACAAAGGAGAAGAAAATAAGGAAGAAAAAATGTGAGAATAGGAGAAAAAAGGAGGCGAGGAAGAAAAGAATATGTAAGAGAGGAAGGAGGAAGAAATGAAAAAAGGAAAAGCGACAGACAAAAAAGAAAAGACGATAAAGGGAGTAGGAGGAGGAAGTAGAAGTCAGAGACAGAAGAAGGAAAGAAGGAGACAGAAAGGGAGGAGGATAAAAGAAAGAAAGGACAAAAAGGTGACAAACACAAAAGCAGAACAAAGAACAAGGAATAGAGGGGGGAAAGTGAGAATAAAACAGAGGGAGGAGAAGACAAAAGGAAAAGATGGCAGAGTAGAAAGAAGAAGAAGACATAAAAGTAGGAGAAAGAAGAAGCCAAAGAAGGTGGAGGAGGAGAAATAATGAGGGAGGAAGACGAACAAGGAGTAATAAAAACGAGAAGAAGAAGATCTCAGAGAAGGAGAAAGCAAAAGACCGAGCAGGAGGAGAAAGTAGATGAAGATAAGAAAGGAGAAGACAGGAGGAGGAGAAAAAGAAAAGAATGAGGAGAAAGACAGAGAAGACAGGAGGAGAAAGAAAACAAAGGGGAAGTAGAAACAGGGAGAAGACAAAAGAGGGAAGAGGAGAAAGTAGGAGTCCAAGACAAGAGGAGAAGAAGGAGATGATAGAGAAGAAGGCAAGAAGAATGAGGAAGACCAGAAGAGAAAAAATGATTGAGAGGAAGAAGGAGTAGCAGGAGGAGAAAGAATGAGGAGAAGAACATAAGGAAGAAGAGAAGAAGGGTAGCAGGAGGAGGACAGTGGGAAGAAATGAGGAAGGGAAAGGAGAAAAAGAAGAAAGGAGAGGAATAAGCAAAAGGAGGGAGGAAAGAAATAAAGAAGTAGTACAATGGAAAGGAGGAGAGAAAGGATAAAGGGAGAAGTAAAAAAAAGAGGAGGAAGAGAAGGAGGAGGAAAAGAAAAAAATGAGAAAGACGGTGAAAAAGGAATGGAGGTAAAGACGGAGTTGAAAGAACAAGGAGTAAAACAAGGGAGAGGAGAAGAATAAGGAGAGAAAGTAGGAGAACATAAGGGAAAATAGGAGAATGATGGCAAGAAGGAGGAAAAAAGAGGAGAATAAAAGAATAAACAGGAGAGGGAGGAAGAGAAGAAATGTTCCATGGTTTTAAAAAATAAACAATTTGAGCAGTTTGTGAAAAACAGCCTCGGCACCATCTTGTTTCCAAAATTTTCAACACAAAATTCAAGAAAAAATACATGTCCTGAAACCAAAATAACAGTTTTTCGAATCACTACAGCATTAGTAACACATTTCTCATGTTTACCGCAACTTTTCATGAAAAAAAAAAAAATCATAAATAACAAGTTTACAACAAGAAAACAACATCATCACCCACACAGGCCGTCAAACATTTTTTTACTTAAGGAAAAAAAGCCCAAAGCCATCTTAAACAACCAATATATGGAAGGTTTCCTATAAGATCAACCTTTGATTGAAGGATAATACAATACAATGTATGTTTGAGTTCACTTTCAAAATAATTGTCTATACCTAGTAACGGTGCTTCATAACCAAGAAATCCCTGGAAAAGGAAAATTACCAAGGTTTGTGAATTGTNACACTTAGAGACAGACAACCAAGTACACTCACATTCACACCTATGGACAATTTAGAATCACCAGTGAACCTCAACATGTTTTTAGACTGTGGGAGGAAACCAGAGAAGAACTGGAGAGAACCCACGCTGCACGGGGAGAACATGCAAACTCCCGGGTCTCCTCACTGGGACGCAAACCGGCAACCTTCTTGCTGCGAGGCAATGGTGCTAACCACCGAGCCACCTTGCAGTCCCTATCAATATGACAATGAATCAAAATGTTACAAGCTGTTTGGGTCATTTCTTTGATTGCAAGCTGATAATGAAACAACTTTTACATTAATTTGCACATTGTGTAAAAAAATTAAAAATTAAAACATAATAATACTACATGTAGAATAAATGATTCTTTAATTCCTTTAAAAGTGTAAATATTTCCCATCAGATGCTTTAGTGAACAAAGAGTAAAGCCATTCTAACCTGCTTTGTCTTGGACTCAAAACACTTGTCAACAACATGATAATGTGCTGAAACCATGAAACACAAGGCTGAAGTTTCCCTGGAAAGCTTTACATTAAACCATTCATCCATCCATTATCTATATACCGCTTAATCCTGACTAGAGTCGCGGGGTTTACATTAAACCTTAGGGTTAAGTTTTAGATCAGTTAATTAAGAATTGAAACTACATGTCTCAGTTTATTCAAGTAACAGGATTTAGGTATACAATATAGGAAAGAAAATGTGCAGTACATCTGCATGAAAAGCTCTGTGAGCTCAGATTAACTGTATATTGCAGATTTCTGAACAGCCATTTCAAAATGATTGCATGTCTTCTCAAGTAGACTGAGTTAAAACAAAGAAATGCATTTGAATGCCTTCATATTTCATGTTCTCTTTTCTTGTTCTTCTTTCTCAGGCTGAAGTCAAATGGCCCACAAATGGCAGATACCTGTTGTGTAACTTGGCTTTTGGAATGCAATCATTTTTAACTGTCTTTCATCTGTGTCATCATGCCCACAAGCTTTGAACATCAACATCAAGCTTTGGATGTTTAGACATTCTTTGCCAATCCCTGGTCTCTGGCTCCACCCTCTTACATTTTTTTTTTTTCGTCTCTGGGTCAAAAAAAATCCAAGATTTCCACCAGGAAGTAGCAAAATCAGCTTCTTTTTGTCAGTGCAGAGACCAACAGGTGACGTTACAGTCGCTACGTCCATCCTTCTTATGCAGTCTATGTCCCACCAGGTCTGCACTGTGGTACCCCAGTGAGGACCACCCTTTTACTCTGTTGGTAATGACTTTCACTTTTGGTTTTATGATCACATGGTTTACTGGAAAAGTTTGTATAATTTCCAGTCAGCTGCATTATAACACGATCCTCACATTCAAAGCAGGAAATCAGTGCTGAAGCCATGAAACACAAGGCTGAAGTTTCCCTGGAAAGCTTTACATTAAACCTTAGGGTTAAACTCTAAGTCAGTTAATTAAGAATTGCAACCATTTGTCTCAGTTTATTCAAGTAACAGGATTTAGGTACACAATATAGGAAAGAAAATGTGCAGTGCATCTGCACGAAAAGCTCTGTGAGCTCCAGTTAACCTGTACATTGCAAATTTGCAAGCAGCCATTTCAAATTGATTGCACATCTTCTCAAGTAGACTGAGTTCAAACAAACAAATTCATGTGAATGCCTTCATATTTCATGTTTTCTTCTCTTGTTCTTCTTTCTCAGGCTGAAGTCAAATGGCCCACAAAACCTGTTGTGTAACTTGACTTTTAGAATGCAATTATTTTTAACTGTCATTCATCTGTGTCATCATGCCTTAGCAGCTTTGGCTGTTCTGACATTCTTTGCCAAGCCCTTCATTGTAATCTTACCTTACAGCATGCTTAACTGTATCAGACAGAAGCTGTGGTAAAATGATGCAGGTAGAAATAAATGAAACCTGCTGGTGGGTCAAACAGCGTATGCCATATTTTCATTAGGAAAAATGTGGCCCTCGGTCACTCTGACTAAGCCCTGCTGTTCGGCTCTGCCCTCTTGCAATTTTCTATTTATTTATTTTTTTGTCTCTGCCACCAAAAATTCGACATTTCCACCAGGAAGTAGCAAAATTGCCTTCTTTTTCTCAGTGCACAAACCAATAGGTGACGTTATAGTCGCTACGTCCATCCTTCTTATGCAGTCTATGTCGGGGGGGGGGGGACGGCCTCAATGGGCTCGTAGACACAGGCTTAATCAGCGACACGTGGAAAGTGGGGTGAATCTTAATGGACTCAGGGAGGTTTAGCCACATACAGTCGGTTGGGGGGTCCAGTACCAAAATCAGGGGACTCTTTCTGGAGCCTCTCTCACTGCAGTCTCGATCTCCCATGAAGCTGCACCCACTACACAAGTGGGTGGCACGACTGGTTCATCCGAGGAGGTGTCTGCCGAGGGCGCGTAGACTCGGGAAAGGGAATCAGGCTTGACATTTTTAGATCTTGGGCAGTAAGACAGAGAGTAGTTAAAATGACTCAAAAACAAGGACCATCTCGCTGACCTGGGATTTAACCTGCAGGCTGCACGTAGGTATGCCACGTTCTTATGATCCGTCCAGATAATGAACGACTGCTTAGCTCACGCCAGCCAATGCCTCCACTCCTAGAGGGCGAGTACGACTGCCAACAGTTCTGTTACCCACGTCATAATTCCTCTCCGACGGGGACAGTTGCCTGGAAAAGAAAGCACATGGGTGAAGATTCTGTGTAGTGGGGTCTTGCTGGGACAGCACTGCTCCTACTCCTACGTCCGACGCGTCAACCTCCACCACAAACTGTTGATCCAGATTCAGGTGTCGAAGAATGGGAGCGCTGGGAAACAGGTTCTTCAGACATTTGAAGGCCACCTCGGCCTCAGGTGTCCATCTAAATGGGGACTTAACAGAAGTTAAATAGGTCAATGGGGCTGCCACCTTGCTATAGTCTCGAATAAACCAACAATAGAAATGAGCAAAACCAAGGAACCTCTGTAATTCTTTACGGTTACTAGGCTACTCCTGAATGGCCTTGATCTTTATTGGATCTGGTCTGGTCTCAGCTGACCCTTGGCAATGATGTAGCCTAAAAACCCCACCCCCACCAATTGTGAAATTCACATTTCTCAGGCTTAA
>NW_007579842.1:46559-54403 GCF_000690725.1 Stegastes partitus
CTCCCAGTTAAGAAGCTGATTATAGGGGCGACACAATCCCACAGTACGACGTTACAACTGAAACCAAAGGACAACTACAACTCTGTCTCCTCTACATGTATTTTAAAGCTACTTACGTTACCTAATAAAACCATCCGTGTCAGTGGAGAAGCTTGTTAGCACTGTGGCTAGCTCGGCTAACACTTCGGGTACCGGATGCAGTTTGTAATTAGCTGCATTATGGATTCATTTTCCGTTTGTATGTTACTTTGACGACAATAAAACTAATTAAAGCAAGCAGAGAAGCTAGAGATGGTTGGTTTATACTGACAGTCCTTCCAAAATCACGCTGTAACACTTTTGTTAAAACAATAATCATATGCTGGTTTTTCGTTGAAGGGTCAACAGGAAGTGTCACTCAGCTATAATCTCTCTCCTTGTAGTTTCAGCCTGTGGCCACTAGAGGACAGAACCAGCTGCTGCTCTGACTATGGTCCTCAATCAGGCTGAGGTTGTAGCTGCAGCTCCCAATGAACAGGTGGATTCACCACGAGGAAGTCAGATGGTCAGAGACACAGCTCAAATGGAGACAGAACTACATCCGTGTCTCTTATTCTGAAAGCTGCTGCTGTTACAGTAACAATCCGTGGAAGAGGAGAAGCTTGTTAGTGTGGCGGGGTTAGACCAAAGGGGGAAGTGGGGCGTAGGAGAGAGTAATACGTGAGCTGTACAAGTATCTAGAGAACCCGACAACGCCACCTGGGGACTCTCACCCCAGGAACTACAAGTTAAATGTGAACTACCACAATTAGTCACACAGGTCACAAAGGTCACACAAGTTCGTTTGCTCAGAGAAGACAGAGACGTGGTTCAAATCCAAAGAAATTGCAGTTTATTGAATAATTGGTGGAATGGTTGATTAGTAACTAGATTTCTGGAGCGCTTGCGGGAGAAGCAACCTAAAAGCCAGTACAAAAACAAATCAAACCATTGAAATGTACAAATATATTTATTTAATTAATGTAATTCGGTTTAACAATAAAACCATTTTAAAAAAGGACACTGCCAGAATAAAATGAACCTGGAGAGAGAGCAAAGTGGATGGAAGCCAGCGGGGGAGAGAGAGGTGGTCAATTACTTAAATATCCAGAGGTGAAACAAACCACCAACCACTCGTGAGCGCACAGCAATCGTCAAAACTACCACACCAGTGTAAGATCAGGTGCCCCAGTGCTCTTACCACTACAAGCTGTGAAAGAAAACCACACAATCTCCAACCTCCACCACCAGCCGGCAACCCTGTCCACCAGCTTATGGGAGTTGTCATAAAACCAGTTGGTTCAATCTAAAAGGCGACCACTGACTAACATAGCCAAACTAAAACAGGCATGGACAAAACAGAGGCAAACAAGAGCAAACCAAGGCAAAACAGCAGCTGATAACACCCTACAACACAACAAAAGACATTACATGTTAATAACAGGTTTATAACATGATTATAACATGGTTATAACAACTACCTTTTAACAGTCACCCTTCTTCTGCCGAGTAAACTATTCATACCTTGATGTAACAGTCTTTGTTATACGAATACTAGGGAAATCGGCAACGTCCACATTAAGCCAAGGCAGGCAAGCTTGGCATAAACCTCAACCGACAGACACCAGTACGCAGGGAAGACTGTCAAACAAATGAATGTCACTATCATGAAAATGAATTACAGCTTGAAAACAGTCAAAACCCTGTCCACAGTCCACACAACGCACCTACCTCAGAGTCACCAGCAGCCCATGTGGCACTCAAACAGACACAAAAGGGCAGCCATGATGCCACAGGTGCTTTAAATTGATGGTGTGTTCAAGGACCATCTGGAAATACCAAAATTTCCAGACAGATGCTCCCACTACAATCAGCACTACTGCTAACTTGGCTAACTCTTCCGATCCCTCCAGGATGTGGTGGTGAGCTCATAGTTAGCTACAACATAGATTAATTTACTGTTTGGACTTTACAGAAGTATTTAAAGCAAGTTGAGAAGCAAGATTACGCTGATTACAGTTTGGTTACATCCACGGTCCTTAAACATCATTTTGTTAATCTTTTTTTTTTTTTTTTTTTTAAACAACCAAAACTCATAGGGCTTTTATTTTGCAGCGGTAGCAGGAAGTGCAACTTAGCCATAATGTCGCTGACTTTTGCTGACATCGGCCGCAGTTCCTGCCTGTGGCCACTAGATGGCACAAACCGTGTTGTGACTGATGCATCAATATGAGATCATCTTAGTTTGAGGCTGCAGAAGAAGAGCTGGAAACAGAAAACAGGCTGTGTCCAAAATCATCCACTCACTCCCTACTCCCTATATAGTGATCACTATATAGTGCACTATGTAGGGAGCACTGTAACATTTCGTACACTACTCGAGCTATTAATTGCGACGCTCGCTAGCCACGATTTGTGCAGCAACAGCGTAGTACAAACACATCAAATTCACAGTTTATTGCGTAGCTAAGAAATCAAATTAAATCAAGTTTATTGTCATTTTACTGTACATACCAGATGAGAGAACGTTTCTTCAGGATCCAGTAACTTAAAGCAATTTAAATAAAGTGGTGTAGTATGTCCAAATCACAACCGAGCGCTGCAGTTTTAGCGATGTTCACTGTCCGGGTAAAATAAAATTTAACAAAACAAACGGGAATTTTTCCGCGCTCTCGTTCATCTCCATTTCCATTTCCTTTTGCGCAATGCATGGCGGTCCATATTGCTCAGTTAGGGACCATCGGCTGTACACGACTTTTCATGGTGCATTGTGGGATATTTTGAGTGCACTATATAGGGTGTGACATTTGTAACTTTGTAACATTCGGACACCCCTACAAAATGGTGTGCACCCTATACAGTGCACTATATAGGGCATAGGGAGTGACTTCGGACACTGCCATAGGCTGTGTCCGAAATCCTCCACTCACTTAATACTCCCTACTCACTATATAGGGATCACTATATAGTGCACTATGTGGGGAGCACCTCGGCAAAGTAACATTTCAGACGCTACTATTAATTACATCCCTTGCTAGCTGCGATTTGTGCCGCAACAGCGTAGTACAAACACATCAAATTCACAGTTCATTGTGTAGCTACGAAATCAAATTAAATCAAGTTTATTGTCATTTTGCTGTACATACCAGATGAGAGTGCGTTTCTTCAGGATTCAGTAACTTAAAGCAATTTAAATAAAGTGGTGTAGTATGTCCAAATCACAATTGAGGGCTGCAATTTTAGTTCACTGACCTGATGTTCAGCAAAGTCTCCCGGCTGTAAGTTTTGCAGAATGAACGTCTGGGATAGACAAGACACTCAAAACTTTCACTCTTGCGGTCTCCTGAAGGGGCCGCTGCGTTTATGTGCGCCGCCATCTCATCAAACGCGCTCTCGTTCGTCTAGTTTCCATTTCCTTTCGTGCAAACACATGACAGTCCATATTGCTTGGTTCGTGACACGACTTTTCACGGTGCATTGTGGGATATTCTGAGTGCACTATATAGGGTGTAGCATTTGTAACTTAACATTCGGACAGCCCTACAAAATGGCGAACACACTATATAGTGCACTATATAGGGCATAGGGAGTGATTTTGGACACAGCCATAGATGTGATGTATTTATGCAGATGGACCTCATGGATTTAAACAGACACACATTTTACATGTCCAACATGTTTTCTATACATAAACACATTTAATACAAATATTAGTCACTAATATATATTTCCTTATAAACCTTCAAGTTTTTGATCAACGTCAGACTTTTCTTTATGTGCATCATGTATGTTTGGTCATTTTAACAGTTACATAGTCAGTAGGGAGATTAACAAAAGCATCAAAAACAAAGTTAGAGTTTCAACGCTTACCCAACTTGACATGAGTCTGCTGAGAAGTTTGAATCCCTGAATTTTTCCTGAAGGAATCTATAATTAGCCATTAAAATGATGAAGTTAAGATACTTTTAATGACATTTTAAGAGGATGATAACTGGAAGAAATTAATTGATGTCTCTTGCATAATTTTTTATTTTTAAATTCATTTATTGTTGCACCGTCTGGAGGGTTTTAGGGGGGGAAATTAAATAGATCAAATACTGGGGAAAAAAGCCTTTAATTTATCTTCAGTGCAAAAAACATCAAGAGTTTTCTGATGGTTTATAGATCAATTTCAGGACAAACTTTAAAAAATACCAATAAAATAAACTAAAATGTCTATATTTAGATATTTATTTCCATTTATTAGTCACTGAAATTGCAGTAATTTATTCAATTTTAATTTAATTAATTTCAAATTCACCAGCAATTTCCCTGAGGTCTTGTACCGAAGGGATTAATAAAGTTTTATTCTAATTTTATTCCAATTCTAATTCTAAAATGTCCATTAATGATACTTTACAGCTGAATTTAATAATTCAGGTCGTTTTAAGGGAACAGATGAAGGGATGGTTCACTGAGTAAATAAATCATTTAGTTCAAGGTTTACTTGATTCACCTCTTGAATCCAGTTTCATGTATGTTTCAGTTTTATTTGTGTGGATTTAATGAATCCAGCTGTGAACTATTTCCACCAGAGTCAGCTGCATCTGCTATCATCTGGATTCTTGTTCAGATCAAACAGCAGATGATGGATCAGTTCAGTTCAACTTTACACGGTCAGCAGAGATTTCATGAATATTTCAGAGTCCATTTTCTGTCACTTCAATTGTCAGTATTTAAAACGACTCATCAGAATAGAATCAGAGTGAAAACAGAAGACGTAAAGTCTATGAAGGAAGTGCAGTGTGTTTGAACATAGAGAAGATCTAAGAACTATTCAGGATATTTTGTGGCCCACAGTTTCTCTGTTCTTTTAAGTTTTGATAGTGTGAATGATTTTTGTGTCAATTTGGATACAAAGGATAAATATGAAAATTTTACAGTTAAATGATGAAATTCTAAATGTATTTAATTCTATAGGAGTCAATAAAAAGCAACAAGAGCTCCAGCATAAATAGATCAATAACTGATAGATGTGATAAACTGGACATAGTTGACTTTATTTACTAAAATTATGTTTAAGTTCATCAAGCTGCTGGAGAAGCAGCTGTGAGTGTCTTTAATGTGGGCGGATGTGGCTCAGGTGGAAGAGCGAGTCGGTCAATGATGGGACCTATGAATGGATTGTTTGAGGTGGTGGTCAGAGGGGCAGAATGGCTGCCACGCCTCTGTCAGTCTGCCCCAGGGCAGCTATGGCCACCACCGGAATGAATGTGTGTGAATGAATAGCAGTGTAAAGTGTCTTTGAGTGCCTAGAAAAGCTATTTATTATTATTAATGATCTATTTAATGGATGGAACTCTGTGCTGATGATAACTGATTATGTTAACGAAGCTTCAGGAGACGATCAGAGCAGGGCATAAAGACACAGCCATGTTTGAACTCATCTACTGAGAAAGAATGACCACAGCCATAAAAGCTCCAGCAGCTGTTTGACTTCTTCTCCTGACCTGCAGAGAATCATTTCAAAGAATATTCAATATCTGGATATTTGAAGAGAACCGATAAGTTGGTCAGAACACTTCAAAAGTCTGCTTTGAATTAAAAACTAAAACTGTTCAGCCTTTGTCCTGGTTGACATCACTGTTGAAAATGTGTCTTTTTGTAAAATTTCTCAGGTTTTAACGTCAGTTTCAGCAGCAGCGTCAGTAAAACGGTTTTCTCAGGACGTTCACAGTGTGATTCTTCTTTATTCTGTGTCTTGTAGGAAAGACATCGGTGTCTGTTGGAAAGTTGGAAGTTGAGGCTTCACAATGACTCTGTCAGTGATGCCAGAATCCAAACGTTCAGCAAGTGTTCAAAGAGCTATAGTGTGAGCTGTGTTTAAAGAGGAACATTGAGACGGAGCTTAGAAACGGAGGCTAAATACAAGGAAACTCAGATAAATATGAAGAGCAGCAACAGCAAAGTAAAGGAGTCCTCTGAGCCTCACCACTGAAGATCTCAACAACTCCTGAGACATGCATTCATGTGCATTAATACATATATCAGTGATTTATCTGATGAACTGGACCTACTTGACTTTTTGTCCAGTACGACACGTCGCTGACATCCTTCCTTCATCTTCTGAAGTTGAATTAAAGTGTTTGTGAGAATTACAGCCTCCACATGTTGGAAATATTAGAATATCAGAGAATTAAACAAAGACAAAGGAATCGTTTGGGCAGCTTAAGTTTAAATGTGGACACTCACATGTTTACACCTGTCCAGTTAAGAAGACATTCAGACAATATAGAAGGAGTCAATACGTGAGCTGCAGCTGCTTCTTCAGAATCTGTAAAAAATCTCTAAATGTCTTCTATTTTCTTCTGGATATTAATGTTGTAACATGTGAGTCTGAATATGATCAACCTCCAATAACCACATGAACATGAATTGCAGTTCTCCATCAGTCACAGTGTGAAGCTGCAACACTAAACTACACCCTGATAACACACTTTACACTGGTTCCCAGTCCACCTCCCAGTAACACGGCCCAGTCAGAGTCTCCACACCAGCTGCTGCTGCTGCTTCAACCTCTGGATTATCAGGACACAATTCATCCTCTCAGCACAAACACCCTCCTGATCAACATCACTTCCATCTGCAGAGAGAAGAAGAAAGAACAGAAGAGATCAATGAGTCTGATCAGCTGATACTGACTGTGTTTATAGAAAACTGCTGAAAGCAGCAGAGACTAACTGGAACCTTCTACTGACCTCAGAGTCTGCAGGCTGCAGTCTGGACTCTCCACAAGATCTAACAGATGCTTCACTCCTGAATCCTCCAAGTCGTTGAAGCTCAGCTCCAGATGTTCCAGATGGAAGGGATTGAACTGCAGAGCTGAGACCAGAGAATCACAGCTGATCTTTGTCAACCAGCAACCCCTCAACCTGAATAAAGAACAAAAATTGTCGATAAAATCAGTGATAATCCATCAGATGTGTTCAGGTTCTGAATGTGCAGCTCAACATGACTTTGTCCTCATCAATGAGCTTTTCTCTACAATCAGCAGAGTGACTTTGTCCTTCTGTTATTGTAGATCATCATCACGTCAGCTTCTACACACATCATCCAGATGTCAGCACAACATCCATCTACCTGTTCATGTCCACACACATAAACAACATGCTGCATCATCAACAGGATCAGTATCAGTGAAACCACATTGAACTGAACACAAACCAAAGAAATATTTCACTTCAAACTGATCTGAGTTCAGAGGATCTTCTGGATCCAGATGTGACTCTTCAGCACAAATTACAAACATTCATTTACTTTAACAACTAACACTGAACATTTTCTACAGTTTATGCAACAAACACTCCACTTTTGTCGCAACAAACTGAATTTAGGGCAAAAACCAGAAAACATGAACCAGAGGAGATTTATAGCTTCATGGATGAAGTTCTGTTTGAACATAAATGAGCTTCAGTTGTCACCAAACACATCAGATCTCCAACAGTAACAGACAGTCAGTGAACTGACCTCAGAGTCTGCAGGCTGCAGTCTGGACTCTCCAGAAAACCACACAGATGCTTCACTCCTGAATCCTGCAGGTCGTTCCAGCTCAGGTCCAGATGTTCCAGATGGGAGGGGTTGGACTTCAGAGCTGAGACCAGAGAATCACAGCTGATCTCTGACAAACTGCAGCTCCTCAATCTGAAAAAAGAATACAAGATGTGAGTTGAGGAGACAAAGTTCCTGTTTAAAATCATTCAGAGTTTCATCATGTGTTCAGAGCTGAAGAAGCTTCAGAATGTACAAGTTGAGAAAATGTAAACTCCAAACAGCTGAAGCCAACAGGA
>NW_007579842.1:55223-56218 GCF_000690725.1 Stegastes partitus
TATTGAGCTTTGAAATGTGCAGCTCAACATTTCTCTGCCAGTCAAAGGACTGAAGCAGAGAAGAAGAAAACAGAAGTCAGCATGAAGATCCTCAGTGTGGATCAGTAGAATATCAGCCTGATGGCTGCAGTTTAGTGTCACCACAACTTTACATCACATTCATCTCAGCACACAAAGACAACATCATGTCTGACCTCAGAGTCTGCAGGCTGCAGTCTGGACTCTCCAGAAAACCACACAGATGCTTCACTCCTGAATCCTGCAGGTTGTTGTCACTCAGGTCCAGATGTTTCAGATGGGAGGGGTTGGGCTTCAGAGCTGAGACCAGAGAATCACAGCTGATATCTGACAAACTGCAGCGCTCCAATCTGAGTAAAAAATAAAAGATGTGAATTGAGGAGACAAAGTTCCTGTTCAAATATCATTCAGAGTTTCATCATGTGTTCAGAGCTGAAGAAGCTTCAGAATGTACAAGTTGAGAAAATGTAAACTCCAAACAGCTGAAGCCAACAGGATGCAGCTTCAAACAGTCCAACAGAAGCAGAGAAGAAGAGCTCTCTTTAATATGAATCACAACATGCTGCTGCTTCAGTAAAGACAGAGCCTCTTCAGCTCTGAAACTCTGCAGCTCCACCAGTGGCTCCATCCAGACAGACTCATGCTGAACAACATACACAAGGAAAAACATTCTGACATTTATTTCGCTTTCTGCTCAGAGTCACACAAACACACAATCAGGAAACGTGGACAAAATGAGGCTCCACACTCTAAAATATGTTCATGTTGTGGAATCATGGAGACGTTTCAATCAGGACTCTACATGCAGATGCTTTCATTATTGATCATCTGTCGCTAATGGAGGAAAGTGTCCATCACAGTGTTCAGAGGACCAGGTGACGTCTTCACACTGTTTTCTCAAACACAAACATTTTCACTTGAAATGACACAAAGCAGAGAAAAGAAGACAATCAGCAGAAAGTGAAGCAGAAAATGTT
>NW_007579842.1:60368-64631 GCF_000690725.1 Stegastes partitus
TTTTGGAGAATTTTTTAATGAGACATGTAGAATAACGTGATCTTAATGAAACATCATGATTTTAACCTTAATTAACCTTAATTTTCCTGATCGAACTGCGCGTCACTGGT
The DNA here is from genome assembly GCF_000690725.1 of Stegastes partitus. NCBI lineage: Eukaryota > Metazoa > Chordata > Actinopteri > Pomacentridae > Stegastes > Stegastes partitus. Next base: position 60,479 of record NW_007579842.1, read on the forward strand.
GATACATTCAAAGACCATTAGATCAGATACATGATGCCATAAGAAAGACAGAACAGAACAACCTGATGCTGTCAAACCCAGCAGCAGGTTTTGGGGTTCAGAGGGTTGAAGCTGCAGTCGCTGGCCACAAAGTCAAAAGACGTCCTTGCTCAACATTTACATATTTGCACAGCAGACATGTCAGTACCTGATCAAACCTTTATGTGTCTCTCCCTCAGTCAGTTCAGGCTGCTGCCACACCTTCATCAGTTCACCATCACAGAATGCAGTGTGACTGGTTGGACTGAGTTTCCGGCTGAGCTGCTTTCACAGGATCAAGAATTATTCTGAGTCGGACTCAAACCCATGACCGCTGTGTCGAGACTACAGCTCCTGTTTATGGGTCGCCTGCTCAACCAGTTGAGCTACCTGGACACAGAGTGGTTCTGTTAGATTCATCAGACCAAGACCTTGAGCAGGACCAGAGGTGGTTTCAGATGTGTGTGAGGCAGCAGGACGACAGTCAGGACCTTCCATCCATCTTCCTCTTTTTCTTCTTAGCGAGAGTTGTTCTCTGTGGCAGCAGACTCAGCAGGTCATTCCAGACATCCTTCTCCCCAGCAGTGTTTTCCAGCTGCTCCTGTTGGTTCTGAGGTGTTCCAGGCCAGAGGAGACATGTAATCCCTCCAGAGAGTTCTAGGTCTACCTGGGTCTCTCACTGGATGTAGATTGTTGGTATCAGCCTGCCATTGGCCACATGTTTCATGCAGCTTTCTGCTCCCCTTCATCTGTTACCGATTTCTAAATCCTCATCACTACAGGAAACAACAACCTGCACGCTGAAAGATGTTGAAGCTCCTCAGCTGAAGAAGCAGCGACTCTCCGGATGTCTGAGCTCCTCAGCTGCTTTGTGAGGCTGAGCCCAGACACCCGACAGAGGAAACTCCTTTCAGCTGCTTGTTTCTCCTTCTTTGGTCTCTAATCAGTCGTGACCGTAGATCTGGTTTAGATCGATAAATCAAGATGAATCCGGAGCTTCACCTTCCAGCTCAGCTCCCTCTGCACCACGACGGCACCGATACATCTGTTCATCTCACGCTCCATTTTCCGTCACTGTGAACGAGATCCTGAGAAACTGCAGCTGAAGCAGCAACTGAGGTTCAACCCAGAGGGATTGATCCACAAGTTTCCATCATCCTGCACTGCAACAAACTGTCCTGTAAAGTCACAGTAAAATTCTGGCGCCAGTATTTTATTGTGACTTTACAGTGTTGCAGCTGTGATTGACCTAAACAGTTCATTACTGTAGAACTGATTACAGCAGAATATAAGGTTCACTAGAGATTCACTCAAGACTGGCAGATCCCTGTAAGCAAAACCATGACGATTCAGCATTTCCAGGAAGTTTTAAGAAACACTTTCCACAAAAACACAAAACACTGTGTGTGTGTGTGTGTGTGTGTGTGTGTGTGTGTGTGTTTAATTTCAATATATCTTTGAGAGTTTACAGGTTATGTGTTTTTAGAAATTGTTCTGTATTTACAGGCCACACATCTACACACAGATTGTCATTCTGTTCACACAGATAATACTGAGATAAACGCAGCTCCACAAACCTCTCGTGATCCCGACAGACTCTACTGTTGTTGAAGTCAGCTGAGTCTCCTCAGGTCAGGACAGCATCCAGCTAACTAACTAACTAACTAACTAACTGATATTCTTCACGTCGCTTCGTTTGTGTGACGCTGCAGTTTCTGATCCCAAAATGTACAAAACTCACTGTTTTCTGACCAAATATTTGTTCTAAACCCCACAGCAGTTCACATGAGCTCCACCACATAGAACAGAGAAACATTGCTTCCACATGAACATACGAATCATCATCCATTCATTAAACACTCACAGGGAGGTTCTCCTGTTTCTGTGTGAAAGCAGCAAACACATCCAACTATCACACATTCACCAGCACTTCAACAAAACAGCCAAACACATCACTGCTTGTCTGGAGCTGGAGGAAACGATCACAGGTCCACTTACCAAGCTTTCAGAACTTCATCAGTGTCAGCTCTCTTCTGTCCACAGCAGGCCTGTGTGGAAAAGCAGCTTTGTGCTTCACTGTAAGTCAAACTTCTATCAGACAAAGTGAGGCGATGCTGCTTCATCAGTGTGTTCAGGTTGTTGCCACACCTTCATCAGCAGTGTGACTGGTTGGACTGAGTTTCAGACTGAGCTGCGTTCACAGGATCAAGAATTATTCTGAGCACAAACCTCCTCTTGGCTTCCAGAGACAGTTTCATTTACTCTCATCCTGACTTCTCATCTTCCTCTTCTGCTGTCTGTCCTGGTTTATGGTTTCTAATTTATTTTTTTTCTTTGATTCATTCTCGTGTTTCTTGTTTCTGCCTCTTTGTGTGTCTGGCTGTGTGCAGGTTTCACAGCCATCTTCACCTTTCCTGATGTGTTGCTTGCTCTTTTACTTCCTCTTTTTGACTAATCTGGTTCACCTGCATCTTGTGAGTCACCTGTGTCTCCTCTCCACATGAGTTATCTCTGTGATAATAATCCTGCGTCTTCCTTTGTTCTCTGCCACTTTGTCCTGTTTTATCTTCTGTCTGTAACCTGCTAGATCACCTGCCTGTTCACTACATTTGTGTTCTGCTTCCTGCTTCCTTCGTCTGCGTTTGGTTTGTGCTTTTGCTTTTTGTACTGTCGAAGCTGATCCCAATCTACCAGAAATCAAACTATGTGTGAGATAGCTCCTGCGCATTCGTTTAATGAAGCAGTAGGAGAAGATATTTAGGTCTCACTCAATGTATTTATTTAGCAGATAGTTGAATAAGCATACAGATCCAACTTCTCACCCTAGCACCAACAGAGTTGATGTCAGGGCACGAAGTCTGATTGACTGCCTCTCCCTGATCCAGTGTANACAGTCTGGTCTCTGCTGCTGGATCCTGAAACAAAACCAGAACAAATAAAAACTGATGAAAAACATCTTCAAGCTGTTAATAAACACAAAAACAACTTTGTGTCTGAAACGTCTTTCTGTCAGTTTTACTGTCTCACCTTCCATCTGAAGATTGTCTAAAATAAAGAGGATCCACCTTTGACTGGTCACTCTTCATGGACACACAACTGGATCCAGGTTCTGATCCAGGTCCAGATCCAGGTCCAGGTCCTGGTCCAGCAGAGTGTTCTGGATGCTGCTGCTCTGACCTTCAACACATGCTGTGAGTGAATCATGATAAGCAGTGATGTGAGTGCTGAGCTCTGACAGAGATGCTCATCTCACCTCTGAGCTTTGTTCTGGTTCTCATGTTCCCCACACAGAGATCTCTTAGAGGGAGGAACTCCCTCCTCTCTGTCCTCACACTGATGCATAGCAGACAACCAGCTGGACACAAACACAACAACCTGTTGGGAGAGTCGCACATTAGTCCTCCTGCTTCCTCTCAGTTACATGACAAACACACACAGCTCTGATTGGAGGAAACCTATCAAGCTCTGGGACAGCTGCATCACCTCAACACTCAATCTACAAAACTGAAAAGTTCTCCAACATCTGACATGTTTCTCTTTGTCCAAGTCCACTATATCCAGTCAGAGGCTGCAGTGGCAGCTGCTGCAGTAGTCCAAAGTCAATCACATTACCTTGATGCTGCTAAATCCACATCAGCTCCCAGAGACGTTCTGCCTTCATCTGTGGAGGAAACATTGAGAGCAGAGCTGGAACATGAAAGATTGTCCCCACAGGAACAGTAAAGTCTGATCAACATGTAGAGTTTGATTTTATATGTTTGTAAAATGAATAAAGACATTTTTCATTTTTTCTCATGTCTGCCATTCTGAGTCCTGCTGACAGAAGACATCTCTGAGTTCTCTCTCCTTCTTCATGTTGTTCTGGTTCCACAGAGCTGCGGGACTTTATGTTGCAGAGAAACATGAACCACAATGAAGAAAAATATGAGTAAAAAACACCCAGAAACTGCTGCTTGGAGTTCAGAGGGTTAAACAATGAGCTGCTCAGAGAGGAAGAGCACACAGGATTTTGTGTGTTTTATAGAGTTTCTCTGAAAGGTCAGTGGTGTTTGTACTGGTTGGATGTGAGTAGCTGTGAAGACAAAGAAGCAGAAGAGGAGGTGGTGATGGGGAGACAGACGTTTTCACAGGCTTG
>NW_007579842.1:66617-74618 GCF_000690725.1 Stegastes partitus
TAACTAACTAACTAACTGATATTCTTCACGTCGCTTCGTTTGTGTGACGCTGCAGTTTCTGATCCCAAAATGTACAAAACTCACTGTTTTCTGACCAAATGTTTGTTCTAAACCCCACAGCAGTTCACATGAGCTCCACCACATAGAACAGAGAAACATTGCTTCCACATGAACATACGAATCATCATCCATTCATTAAACACTCACAGGGAGGTTCTCCTGTTTCTGTGTGAAAGCAGCAAACACATCCAACTATCACACATTCACCAGCACTTCAACAAAACAGCCAAACACATCACTGCTTGTCTGGAGCTGGAGGAAACGATCACAGGTCCACTTACCAAGCTTTCAGAACTTCATCAGTGTCAGCTCTCTTCTGTCCACAGCAGGCCTGTGTGGAAAAGCAGCTTTGTGCTTCACTGTAAGTCAAACTTCTATCAGACAAAGTGAGGCGATGCTGCTTCATCAGTGTGTTCAGGTTGTTGCCACACCTTCATCAGCAGTGTGACTGGTTGGACTGAGTTTCAGACTGAGCTGCGTTCACAGGATCAAGAATTATTCTGAGCACAAACCTCCTCTTGGCTTCCAGAGACAGTTTCATTTACTCTCATCCTGACTTCTCATCTTCCTCTTCTGCTGTCTGTCCTGGTTTATGGTTTCTAATTTATTTTTTTTCTTTGATTCATTCTCGTGTTTCTTGTTTCTGCCTCTTTGTGTGTCTGGCTGTGTGCAGGTTTCACAGCCATCTTCACCTTTCCTGATGTGTTGCTTGCTCTTTTACTTCCTCTTTTTGACTAATCTGGTTCACCTGCATCTTGTGAGTCACCTGTGTCTCCTCTCCACATGAGTTATCTCTGTGATAATAATCCTGCGTCTTCCTTTGTTCTCTGCCACTTTGTCCTGTTTTATCTTCTGTCTGTAACCTGCTAGATCACCTGCCTGTTCACTACATTTGTGTTCTGCTTCCTGCTTCCTTCGTCTGCGTTTGGTTTGTGCTTTTGCTTTTTGTACTGTCGAAGCTGATCCCAATCTACCAGAAATCAAACTATGTGTGAGATAGCTCCTGCGCATTCGTTTAATGAAGCAGTAGGAGAAGATATTTAGGTCTCACTCAATGTATTTATTTAGCAGATAGTTGAATAAGCATACAGATCCAACTTCTCACCCTAGCACCAACAGAGTTGATGTCAGGGCACGAAGTCTGATTGACTGCCTCTCCCTGATCCAGTGTACTTATACTATTACATGAGGATATGCACAGAATGTGTTGCAGATAGCTGACTGGTTCCTCCGTGTCCTTGGGCCTTCTTCCACCATCTCGTGGGTGCAGAAACTTGCCACTCAGCACCCAACTGTGGAGCATCTTCAGTTCCTCCCTCCTGCAGATACCTGCTTGTGACAGAGAAATATACACAAACCACCAAGTCCTGTTTCTAATTCATTTTCTCATGCTGCAATTGTTTATAAGTTATGTTGATTATGCCTTAAGATAATAATAAGAGATTATGATAATAATAAGAGATTATCAAAACATCCTAACAAATAAATGATCCTAACAATCTACAAGAACTCTGTGGAACAATTAGATTTAGAAACCTCCATGCATCCTTTGTTTCCATCTTCTTCTTCATCTCTGGTGAAAATCATTTAACATTTGGATACGCACAATGATACATGCAAAGGGGGAGTACCCGGAAGATCAGCTGCCAGGCTGCTATTATTTTCATATATAAAGTATGTGACCACATTTATACTATTAAGGACCTCTAATGCTTCCTTTACATGAGTAATTCCTGGATCAACCTACCATCACCAGAATCCAGACCGAGATCTAAAAGTCTGGAACCAAAACTGACTGGGTCCCGTTCTTCCTGATATTAAAGCATTGCTTTGACTGGTGGGAGTGCTCACCCACCACAAGCTGAAATAACAAGGCTTTGGTTGTCTGTTTGTGGTCCTCCAGAGCAGCTCAAGTCTAACCGCGTAGCATAATTACATTACATAATATTTATCCTAGATTTATGTCAAAGCTGCCTCCATAACCTTCTCACCAGGAGCTCACCAACAGTGCTGTGCAAGCCATAATCCTGAAGATCCAGGTGTATCCAGAACTACAGAGCACTGTCATAGACCTACCAGGTCACTGATTGACTACCTTTATATTTCAAATTACAGCAGCAAGATCTTCACACAGTCTTTTAGCAATAAACCATTTTCACTTCTCTAAAGTAGAATGCCTGGTCGTCATTATTAAATTACTGCACTTGTCAACATGATAAGTGAATCTTCAAATAAATAGTATTTAGGTTGGTTCAGTGACCTAAATTCTTTCCTGCACAGGTATTCAAAAAAAACCCGGCCTTTGCATTTATCACCCATAGTGAGCACCCATAATGTTCCTAACGTAATCAAAAGAAAAGCTATGTTTGCAGCATCATGATAGAATTACTAACCTATGTTATGATTTGACTGTTTGTATCATGTCTTTCTGTGTAGTTCTTTTGATATTAAATATCTAAAGTTCCTAGCACAAAGTGAAATAAAAAATAATTCAGATTTACCAAAAAATAAGACCGCAAAAGTGATGACATTAGAAGGGAAGGGTTTAAAAGCATGCTAATCATGTAGCCCATTACTGTCATAACAATATACTTTGTAGAAGTGTATAGGATGTTTTTAACAGAATTTACTTTAAAAAAAAAGAAAACTAATTAAAACAGAATTCTGTCCAAGTTATTAATATCATGTCATACAGGCTGTTAGTGCTACACTTCTTTGAAATTAATCTTATCTGAATATCATATGAGGCCACACTGAGGATCTGGCCCCCACCGACACAAACAGATGCATGCAGGCATCAACAATTCTGTATTTACTTTTAGTTCTTTCAGTATTTATGATTTATACTTTTGTACTTTTATGAGGTATACATCTAAATGCATGATTTTACTCATGTACTCGCTACATTGCTGGTAACAATGAAATAGAACAAAGTGATGTTCTAGAATCACTGAGAGACATGAGAATACTTCAGTACTTCAGATCACATCACCTGAAACAACACACGGACACTTTTCTGTCGCTGTTAATGTTCAGTTTTTTAACAATTGCTTTGCGTTGTTATTGAAAAACTTCTGTCGCATTAAGACAAACATGTCAGGTAAGCTGAGAGCAGCAAAACAGTCAGAAATTCTAAACAGGATGCAGAAAACTCTTAAATTAGGTTTAAAACGCATCTGAAGTTATGTAGTTATGAAAAAATGATTGGACATTTAAAGAAAAAGATACACCTTGCATTTTTCTTGTTCAAACTAAGTTTACATTTTGTAAGTTTCAGACAAAACTATCACATCTTCAAGAGTTATTTTTGAAAAATGTAAAATGTAATCTGACAGAATAGAGCTCTGAGGCTGTTGCTGTAAATGAGAAGTAACTGAAATTATTATTTGCTGAATATCCAGTGGGAAAAATTCCAACTCTAAGCATTTTTCCATTACATTAATAAAAAGCCACCAAAACAGAAATGCATACAAAAGCTGCATCTCTTGCAGAGTGTGATTATGTAGCTTAAAGCTGCAAAATCACATCATCACCTGAACATGTTAATCTCATCTGATTCAATCTGTAGGAAATATTCTCATGTGCTCTGAGTATTTGGACGACAACGGCTGAAGTGTTGATGCACTCTCTTTGAACACCAGTGTTTGTGGTATCGAGTGTAAAAGCTCTTTGTAATTACATGTTGTGTCCATCTCTTCCTCTCTGGCCTCCTTGTCCCCTGAAGACGAGTTGCCTGCACAAACTGGAACCCTGCTGGCCTCCCGCTATGAGGTTCAGTCTTTTCTAGGGCAGGGTGGTTTTGCAATGGTGGCCAGGTGTGTGGACATCCACAACAAGTCCACCTCGGCCATCAAGATTATCAAAAACCAGCCTGTCCCCATTAAAGCAGCTCTGAGAGAGGTACAGTGCAAACTGTCTATTTTTTCGCACCAAAACTGGGATCTGAATGTGAAAATAGGACGTTTAAACCTAAAACCTTCCTGAATCATGCAGTTTGTCTTGTAGGTGACAGAAAAAAGTGCACATCTAAGCTTTATATCTCTTCCACAGACTGTCGTTTTCAGGAAACTGCAGACTCTTGATCCAGACAAATTCAATCTGGTGCGATGGTATGGCTCCTTCTACCACCACCAGTTCATTTGTCTGCGATACGACTTTTGCTGGTTTTTACATTTCCAAAAAGTCCCCAATTTATAGGAAGCGATGCTTTTAGACATTTTGGCTCCAAGCTAGTGTTTTCTGTTTTACATTACTGATAGATATTTTTAAATCCTAAATGGAGAACCTACAGAAATATGAACACTGACAGCGAGGAACTTGTGAATAGAACAGAATTATTATTTAATGATCTTGACCTACACAGTGACACACACACAAAAATGTTTGATTTCAACAAAAAAGAATCCAAGCAACAATTTGTACCATTTTTAAGACAACTGCTATTAAAAATTATGTTCAAGCAACACACTGTGTTGAGATAGGGGAATTAGCTTTTCCTCTATAATCAAAGTTTCTTTTTAAATTTTCGTATATTTCCATGTAGCATAAATACAAGTTCATCACTCAATTGAAAAATGAAGTCGTTTCAACTAGTTTTTTCTGAATTTTTAAATGACCCCACATGAATTATTATGGGCACAAATCTTTAAGCTGATAAACTTTTAATAAATTAAACTGCTCCAATTAGATTTTCTTCAGTAGTTTTTCATACTTTTTCATAGCATTGTTTACATAGCAGCTTTGGAAATAAGCTCATTCAAACCAGTTTCTGGTGTGACCACCATTTGCCTGACAGTGCAACAAGTCACCTTCGCATAAAGCTGATCAGGTTGTTGATTGTGGCCTGTGGAATGCTGGTCCACTCCTCCTCAATAGCTGTGTGAAGTTGCTGAATATTGGCAGGAACTGGAACACGGTGTCGTATACGCCGATCTAGCTGCTTTTCCATTCACCAGTCTGTAAAGGCGGAGAACCAACATGGCGGCTCAACCACAAACCGCTTTAATTCCGAAAACCATTCAGTGAAAAGTAGTTCTAAAAACATTTAAGGCCAGAAATAAACTATGCAGTTGCTGAATCTGTCCTCATTCTACTTCAACAACAGCTAGCTTAGCCGTTTTACTAAAGCTACGCCAGACGTCGGTCCTCTGCCCCAAATTAGCATAAAGTAGAATGAATGGGAAGCGAGAAATTGATGGATCCTGTGGACAAGTCTGCAGACCGCGACGAAGATGATCCAATAGTAATGGCTTTTGGTTTGCTTCTGCACATGTGCTTCAGTGTTTCTCCTGTTGACTGTGCTCAGTCACACTTGGCCCACAATGACACAATACACATTATCATGTTGTCCCTTTTCTCGGCCCTGGCTACGTTTTACAATCACACAACCCTTAAGTGTAAGAAAAAAAAAATCTGAAGACAAAGATCAGTAATTGGCCTTGTTTGCACCTTTAGATCTCTTCAGTTAGAGTGGTCTGCAGCACAGAAATAACTTTTGGACTGCAGGAGGATTTTTTGCATCGCTGTATTGCTTGTGGCCAAAGCAACAAACTCACAGTAAGACTTGGTGAGCACAGCCACAGGAAGGAAAAAACATCAGTCACCTCCATCACTTATTTAAGAATAACAACAAGTAGTATGCTTCTATTTATGACTTATCTCAGAATGAAAACAGCACAGAACACATGTCCTCAGACACGTCATCATAGAACAAAAAGTAGACTGGTGAAGGTGGAGACAGTCAATATGCTGGATTGTATTGTTAAAATGCAAAGTTGTCTCTGCTGTGATTTCCAGTAGAATTAAACCAACACACACAAACTAGTGGCTTGCAAGAGTTCACAATAACTAAAGGAACGAGCTGCCAGCCTACATGAAATGTCACACTCTCTTCTCAAAGGCACTCGTATTAGAGATTCAAACATAATATAGCGCTGCCACACTTAAGTTATTTGAAAAGCTCAGCTAACATGCAGGTGGGGTTACTGATGGATCCTCTTTGTGGCAGACTTTCCCATCAGGCTCCTCTCTCCACTTCACATTGACTCCACTCACTCCTTCAGTCTGTCCTGGAGCAGAGAGACAAACATGGCAGCCACTGTTTCAACATCCATTCAAACTGACATCTATGTCATTTCTTGGAAGCGAGCTTACATTTGGTCTGTGATCACTGTGTCCACACATGAAATCACTAAAATGTGCCGGATGTTACAGGATGGAGTTTGGAGACTTGTCTTTTTCAGGAGGTCTGCTTTCACAGCAGGATCGTTGGGATCCACAGAGGAGTCGTACAGTTTTATCCTCAGCTTCACTACCTGCAGAAAGAAGAGGAGAAATTAAACATGCTTAAAATTGCTTCAGTGACATTAAACACGTAAATGTAAATAAATAAGCATCGAGGATCAGTAAAGCATTAAAGATGAGTAACACATTCACCAGGTTGGCTGATAAGCTTATCCTGATCAGCTCATTGTTCGCCGCCTATCTCTACAACAAAAAAAAAAGAAAAAAACATTCTGCAGAGTCAGTTTCCATAATCCAACACAGTTTGCATTTGTGTTTGCTGACCTTCTGTTAACGTCCGTATCTTTAATGTCATTACATAAATGTGGAGTTTTCAACTTGTTTCACAGACACTGATTTGTAAAACTTCCAGCTCATCCTCCGTGGTTTACTGATTCAAGATTCAAGCAAAACAGGTAGTTTGAAGGTAGGTACTGAAGGGAAACGCCATAAATTCACAGAACTATACTCAAATCCTGTTTTCCAGTTTTTCACACATGAACAGCAGTTCTTCTCCTACAGTACGCTGTCTAAGTCTACTTTAGGTACAGACTATTATTTGGGCAATAACTATTATTGGTTTACATGATGGTATATCATGTAAATACAATAATAAAAAAAAAGCAATTTGAAGGAGCAGCGGCGAGGATTTAGGAATGGCGGTCTGCCATTGCTAAATGAATGCAGAGGAAACACTGGCACATATATATATGTGTGTGAGTGTATACACACACATATATATATTCATTGTCTCTTATATGTATAAACAGAAACTGTATGTCATATGTAGACCTAGTCCAGAATTGTGGAATATTTCTTTTGTCATATGATTTTGTTTAATATGTATGTGTATGGATTTATATGTATATAAGTGTATATTTATATATATGAAATATTAATTCTTTGTTTAATTGGTACTTGTCTTTACATATTCAAAATAAATATTTCAATCCGGTCAAATCAATCACTGTATCACATAGACCAAGATTGAAATAAATTATTTTCTACTATTATTTCTGTTGAGGCCCAGTTTTCATGTAGGGACCTTGTGCAATCTAACAAATAGGACTCATTTTCTGAACTGTACTGTTACTAAACTTCCCTCGAATCTGCACTTTATTCAACCACTGTGATACACACTTTTTCAAAACTCGTAAAGACTTAGCACTGTTTGTATAAAAACCTTAGTTACATTCTTGACAAGTGTGAACACATGAAGAGAATGCTTTCTTATGACAACAGACTTCTAGAAAACCATAAGGTCTCATTTTTCATAGATTTTGCTTCTGCAAAAAAACTCAATTTGCATTTTGCCATCTCAGTCTTTGCTCAAAAAACAGTCAAGTATCAAAGCATATCAACATCTGGAAGATTCGAGGTAATCAACCTGTGAACATTTTCTCAATTTGTTCTATAGAAAAGAGGAAAAACAACGCGGAGGAAGAGGAAAATGAGGAAGACAAGGAATAGATGAAAATGAAAGGGTAGAGGACAACAATTTAGAAAGGATGGAGAGGAAAGACAAGAAGGTAGAGGAAAATCTTGGACGGATAGAATAAAGCGTCACATCTAAGCTCTTTTACATGAGATGTTAAAAATAAATCATCATTTGGATGATACTTGTTATTTAAAATGTCCCTACATACAACAACATACAAT
>NW_007579842.1:76861-79464 GCF_000690725.1 Stegastes partitus
TTAGCTACATTTAATTACCGACAACGTAAAAAGTCACGTATTCTTCGACTTCCATCCACATGAAATTACGTAAAATAAAAAATGACACTACTCCAACACAGCTGCAAACGTTGCAAAAATTATTTTTCAATGCTGCGACAAACTCACCGGAGATACGGAAACTTGATTGCAGGGCGACGTGCGCCATTAAAACCAACTCGGCCCAATTCCTCCGAAGGGTTAAAAATAAAAAATAAAAAAGATAAATAAAAAAAGTTTTATCCCGCGGTCATTCCTTCGGCATCACACGATGTAATCCACAAATACCTCGATAAATAAACTGAATTTAAGTAAACTAAGCGAATTGCGTCATATTTAGCAGATAGCGGCAGCTGTTCCACAGAAATTTCGTGGTTAGCCCGCGCGTGCGCCGCGAGGATATGGCCGCGAGCCGTGTGCAGATGAACCGGAAGTACAGGTGAAAGGTGAGAGGTCACCTGTCTCGCGGGTGTCACGACCTGACGCAATCATTTTCCGTTCGTTTTTTTTAATAAAACTTTGTTGAAAAGTTCTTCAAAAAAAAAAAAAAAGCTACTAAAGAAACTAAAATAAAAACCAATAAAACTACAATTTATTTAGAAAAGATAAAAGCTGGGAATTTTTAAAAAAGCACACATATAAGAAAATACACACATTGGTGGCTCGGCTCAACAAGTCAACAAAATATAATTACACTATTTTCAAGTCATTTCATGGTAAAATGAATATAAAATATGAGACATGTGCTCTCTGCAAACGAAATTAATTCCACATAAATATCACAGTGAGTGCAGGCCAGCAAGACCACCAAACTGTGCGTCTTGGAATTAGTCTTATTTGTGATGATTTTAAGTTATAATTATATGCAAATGTGTGCCATAGAAATATTTATTTTCACAAATTATTTTGGATGAGCAACCATTTAAATAGTCCAGAAGAAGAGATGCAGGTGAGGAGAAAAAGTTCCCTAATAAAGTCCCACAACAGAGTACCCCGAATAGATAATAATCAGCGAAAATGTGTTGTCTAATGATCATGATGGTTGATCTAACTACAGCAGCTTACAATAAAATATGTTTTATTATTTGATTTCATATTTAGTTTTGGTGATTAGATTAGGTCATGTTCTATATGGTGTTCTATATGAACAACACACTTCATCACACTGTNCCCCGGGGCCTCCTCCCGGTGGGACGCGCCCAGAACACCTCCCCAGGGAGGCGTCCAGGAGGCATCCGAAGCAGATGCCCGAGCCACCTAGGGGTCCCTCCGGAAGAGCTGGAAGAGGTGTGTGCGGATCGGGAAGTCTGGGCAGCTCAGCTCAGGCTGCTGCCTCCGCGACCCGACGCCGGATTACCGGGAGAAGATGGATGGATGGACGAACTTGACCTATCTTGAACACAGAAAGCTGTGAGAGAACAGGAAATACACAGACTTCTCTCTAAATACATTTTCAGAAGTAAGAGCAGTCACGGCCACAAATGATCCCAACTCTGATGAGAATGATAAACTTCATTTTACCGTTCTGGAAAATGACAACAACGGTCCATTCTTTACAATGACAGCTCTCAAACCTTCATGATGAGGGTTTGCATTTGAAAACCAGACACAGGAAGGAGGTGATATTTTATGGTCCTATGAATTTGATTAAGGTGACCAAGGTATGCACTGCATTCCATAGCGTAGAAGTAACAGATTAGTGCTCTGTGGTGGACAAACTGCAACAAGTAATGATCTGATGACATTTTACACATTTCAGTCATTTCATGTCATATCATCCTAATTTCAGAATTGCTTATGCTCAGCTTTTTCTGATTTGTTTGAATGTTTTCTTTTGTGTAAATGTACATAGACACTTTGGCTATCAAGAAAGTTTGTGCTAATAGTGGGTCAATGGACAACTAAAAACCACACGCATCACATGGAAGTTGATGATCATTTTATCTTTCACAAGTCAATCAGGGGAGAGCGCGAACGCAGTCCCCCACTACCAGAAATTATGCAGTTGAGATTCCCACATTTGGGGAATTCACAAAGGTCAGCTAGCCAGAGTGCAATGGCTGAGCCTCACCCTGGGTGAACCACCTTCTTGATCATGGTATCTCCCCTGCCAGGTAAGTATGACTTGTATATGGCCAACAGGAGAGACTCATTCAGCCACATACAAGTCAGCCTGATGGTTAACATATATTACCAGCAGCTCAGTTTTAGCCACAATACAATGATCACATAATATTATACTTGTACACCACAGATCTATCGTTATGCTACTGATTAAAGTACGTTATTTTAATGGTTAGTGTTCGTGCAGTTACCCATCATGCTTTGCTGCATTGTATATCAATGTGACGTTGAATGCTACTTCCGGTTTTCAGTTTCAAAGGTTAATATAAACGTTTGTGCTCAATAAATACCACTCTATGTGGTTTACCCGTCACGTCTCGTATGTTATCGATGCTGTATAACGTCGGAGGGGGTTACTTGTAAAGTTTTAGCTTCATTAGTCGAATGCAGGAGCGCAAACAGTAGCAACTACCTCTACAGTGACTGTAAAACAGTATTTCTGTGGATTCACCGGGACGAGC
>NW_007579842.1:81363-83903 GCF_000690725.1 Stegastes partitus
CAGGAGGAGCAGGAGGAGGTCACTGAGGGCTCAGCGACTCACTTGGGCTTCATAGTTGGTCTAGCAGCCGTGGCAGTGTTTCTGCTGTGTTGTACTCTAGATGTGGTGTAGGTGGAAGGGGCTTGTATATTGGAATTTCCCATATTATCAACTAGTATGACTGCTGCTCAAACTGATACCCCTAGTAGTTGGAACTGCTACCTGTGTGTTCATCAACCTATGTGGACTTGTAATGACTGAAAATTACCACAAGAGGGAACCAGACCCACTTCTTGTATCTGTGTGTTTAATCATCTGTTGGAACTTTGATGAAAAGTAACACTGACAAAGACTTGGATAGGTTTAAAGCTGCTTTATTTTGCCACACTGCACTTTAATTCCATGCACAAAAGGGCTGAACTTGTCCATGAATCTATCATTGACCAGTGCTTTGGAGTAGTCTGGTCATGATCTTCTTCACGGTCACAGAGCACAGGAAGAACACCCGCGTCTTCGGAGACTCCAGGAAGAGGAACCACCTCCAAATCGTCCTCATCATAGGAGGACATGTACATCAGCACTGGGACACCCTCAGCTGCAGGATGCTCCACTGTGTAGGCCAGGCCTGGAAGAAGAAGAGAGACAGCACAGGATTTGTAGTGCCTCTCCTTCTGAGATTGAGGGTGTTGAGTAAATAGGCAAGAATGCATTTGTCAAAATGCCAGCAGATATAAAGGAGCAATCACTTTATCTAATACTTCATCAGATGACAGAAGCATGTTGAAAGGATCTGTCTTCCACTACAGTATGCATCAACATCCTTCAGAGAGAATGTTTAACACTCATTGTATTACAGTTTTAAAGATGTTATTCATGTTGCAGGCATTTGAACAAACCCCAGTTTAAAGCAGAGGTGTATTCATGCTGCATTCCTCTTACAGCTGCTGGTTTTGTCAGAGTTTACTAAGAGCCTTTTTGGACCTCAGTCATCAGTTATTCTACTTGTGACGAGTCCAGATGTCTGCTGTGAAAAAAGTGAAAGCACATTTTCCTCCACAGGATGTGTTTTCATAGTTAATCTTAACCAGCTTTGACTTTGTCGCTGTAGATTCTCATGAATGTTGGTTGTGCTGATAATGATCATGTCACAACTTTTAGTTCAACAACAAAAACAAGTCTGGTCGCCTTCAAATGAAGAACTTAGAAATTGTACATTTTCTTCACTGGACAGATTCCTAAACTTTTATGAACAGCAGAAAGTCACATTAATCTGAAGATCACCTTAACATTCACTAAAACTGTCACTTATTTTGTTTCTCTAATGATTCCAGCCTTAGATGCAGTTAAGGTTTCCACAATGAAACACGACTAGAAAAAAATGTTTTACTGTCAAACGAAGAATCTACCAACAGAAGATATTTAATTAAACCAACTTGATATTTTTGTTTAATAACTGCAAAATACTGATTTAGTATATAGTTAGCTTGTTTTTCATCCTTTAAAATATTTTAATCACAACTGCAACAATTGCAACCTTCACCAATAACTATTGTTTATGAATTATTTTTAGAAAATATCAAATCCCCTAAAATCTACAAATTTTCCTCCAAAATACAGTCCTTTATTAATTCTTTTTATCTGTGAGTAAAGAAGATAAGACAAGATAAGATAAGATAATCATGTCAATCATGTTATAACATAGTCATGTTCAACAAATGGTGGCACACATGGACACAGCGCCCCCTTCAGGAGGCAGCGACAGTGAACGTTTGGTGTCTTATCCCAGACGTGCATTCTGCAAAACTTGCTGGTTGAATAATCCTGAAGAAACGCTCTCTCATCTTGCCTGTACTACTGTGTATGTACAGCAAAATGACAATAAACTTGACTGGATTTGATTTGATAAGAGAAGATAAGCTTTATTTGTCACATACACATTCATACATAGTACAATGTGCAGTGAAATGTATTTTTTACCAGTCTTGCACAGTCCAGTTTTAAAGCTCAGAGTTGAGCAAACGGATGGCCTGAGGGAAGAAACTCTTCCTCATTCTCTCAGTGGCAGTCTTTAGGCAACGATAACGACAGCCTGACGGCAGCAGGGAGAGGAGAGAGTTTCCAGGATGGCAAGGCTGCCTCAGGATCTTCACAGTCCTTGACCTGCATCGTTGGGTGTAGATGTCCTGCGGGTTGGGGAGGGTGGATCTGATCGATCAGCTGAACGGACCATCCTCCTCAGGACCAAGAAGTCGTGCTTGGTGCAGCTGCCCATCCAGGTGGTGATGCTCTCAGTGGTGCAGGTGTAGAAGTTCCTGAGCACTGTGAGCAGGAGCTTGAAGTCTCTCAGGCGTCTGAAGTAGAAGAGACGCTGTCTGGCCTTCTTCACAGTGGACTTTATGTGAAGTGACCAGGACAGGTCCTGTGTGATTGTCACACCTAGATATTTAAAATTGTCCACTCTTTCCACCTCAGACCCACTGACGTGACGTGGATGGAAGACCCTCTGCTTCCTGTTGAAATCCACAGTCAGTTCCTTAGTTTTGCTGACATTCAGCAGGAGA
>NW_007579842.1:84113-88775 GCF_000690725.1 Stegastes partitus
TGTTCTCCCCGTGCAGCGTGGGTTCTCTCCGGGTTCTCCAGCTTCCTCCCACACAGTCCAAAAACATGTTGAGGTTAACCGGTGATTCTAAATTGTCCGTAGGTGTGAATGTGAGTGTGCTTGGTGGTCTGTCTCTAAGTGTGGCCCTGTGATAGACTGGCGACCTGTCCAGGGTGTTTAAGTCAGCTGGGATAGACTCCAGCCCCCCCGCGACCCTAGTGAAGATTAAGCGTTGTATAGATAATGGATGGATGGATGTCTGATGTGGATACACAGTCATATCAATATCTGAACTACCAGTGACACTAGCAGCCTCCAGAAATGAACCAATTGCATAGAAAGCTTCAAGGCTTCATGAGGCTTCATCTGGCGATCACTAGTGATTAATGTGTGGGTAATGGTAATAGAGGTCTGTTAATGTCAAAAAAAACTTGCCAGCATGATTTCAATCAATGTTTAAATGAATCCAATGGGACATGAGATCTTTATTTTAAAACTGTTGAAGTGTTTTCAAAAGATGGGACAGCGATGTGCTTATGAATACTGGGGTGATAGTGACTTTATTTGTTTTGAAATGAAATGAAATGAATGAATGAAATGAAAAATACTTTATTTATCCCAGAAGGGAAACTCAATAAAGAGGTTAAGAAACAATATTTTTTTCACTGTGCTTGGACTCAGTTGGTTTCTCTTTTAGGAAATAACCTCTCCGGCTTTGGAGAAAACCCTTTCACATGGTACTGAGAAGGCAGGGGTGGATAAGTATCCTACAGCAAGTCTGTATAGGCTTGGATATGTGCACCTCTGCCTCTCCCAGTACTGAAGGAGATCCTCTGTTCTGCTGATGTTGGGTCCTGCCACGTATCCCTGCACTTCAACAGCGGCATCAGCGGTAACATTGTGAGCGGCAGTTATGCTGCTTCTAAAATAGTCCACCAGCTTCCTTGTCTTTGTCCGTGTGGTGGACAGCACTGGGGTTAGTTCAAGAGTCTTTTTAACAACTAGATTCAGGGTGTGAGCAATGCAGACCGCATGGCGCAGCTTCAGCTCCTTGCCACAGGCAATTTTTATGGTTTTGATTTTATTCTTCCACGAGGGAGGATTTCACACAGACCAAATTTTCAGCTGTGTGTACCTGCAGGAATTTCACTACACAAAGTATTGTAGACTTCACACGTGAGTTGCCATCTATAAAATGGCAGGTTCCAGTCAAGGAGGCGTCCATATAAAGAGATGTCCACATGTCTGCTGTCAAACTCACTGCAGGGACTTTGTGAACCTCAGGTTTGGCTTCTCTTTCTCTTGTTGGTATTTGGCCTGAAAGATTAGATTGGATTAGGTTAGATTAGATTAAATTAGATTAGTTTAGTTTAGTTTAGTTTAGTTTAGTTTAGTTTAGTTTAGTTTAGCTTAGATTAGATTAGATTAGATTAGATTAGATTAGATTAGATTAGATTCAACTTTATTGTCATTGAAAAGTACAGTACTCACCAGTGAAATTCACTTTAGCGTCCAACCTGAATTACAAATAGCATGTAAAGGTGCAGAGAATAATGCAATAACACAATATGTATATACAGTGTATACACATTTTTTAGACATGTGCATAAGAATGTTAACAGTGCAAAAAAATTAAAAAAAATAATGGTTAAATTACAGTATTTGCATGTCAGAAGTAATTACATTAACATGTACACATGTGCAATGGTTGTTTTTGTTTGTTTTTATTTTGCCATGAACCCACAACCAATCAGATTCAGTCCAAAAGGGATTCTATGATGCACTTAGATGTTGTGGTAGACGTTCTTGTTCACGATACCGTCGATTTTCACTAATTTGCTCACACTGTTTCCACAAATGGAATCCCATGCTATTATGGAATCTTTACTGTGTTTCACTGTGAGTAAAATGCATCTGGCATCAAAACATCTTCTGGTTTTTCTGCAGACATAAACACAACAGTGCTTCAAACTTGGACTGGTCTGTCCAGAGCACCTTTGTCCAATCATCAGCAGTCAAGTGTCTGTGCTTCCTGGCAAAACTAAGGCATTTCTGGATGTTTGCAGGCATCAATAATGGCTTCTTCACAGCTGTTCTTTCCTTTAAGCCTTGCTCCATCAGTCGTCTGCTTATGGTCATTCTGGAGACTTTCTCAGACACTGATCTAGAAGCATTCATCTCTGCCTGAAGATCAGCAGTGGTCGTCCTTCTGTCTCTAATACTTAAAATCTTGAGGTGTCTGACATTTGCTTCAGTTAACTTTTGTTTCCTGCCTCTTACTGGGCGCATAATGTAAGTACCAGTCTCAGTAATTGACTCCAAAGCAAACTTGACCACACTGTGAGAACACTTTATGTCTTTCCCTGTTTATCTCAGAGACCATCCAGCATCATTAAATGCTATAAAGTGGACTCTTGCATTTTCAGCGAGCTTTCGACATTTTACCATTTTGAAGAGGAATAAGGAATTTCAAACTGAATTCCCTTTTTTGTACCCACATTTGAGCCGGCTCACTGGGCTTCTCTGAGAAGTCAGAAATTAATCAAGCATAACACTGAACCACTAAAACAAATTTTTCTGTTCAGGTATGCAAGTAAATAACTACAATTTGACATATTAATCAAGAAATGATAATGTGCTTTACTATTTTTTTGCATTCTTTTTGTAAAACAGTACATTTGAAAATTCATGGATAACAATAATAATTATATTTTGGCATTAAAAATGTAATTTTGCACCAGGATCTTTCTGCGTGGAGTTTGCATGTTCTCCCCGTGCAGCGTGGGTTCTCTCTGGGTTCTCCGGCTTCTGCCCACAAGTCCAAAAACATGTTGAGGTTAATTGGTGATTCTAAATTGTCCATAGGTGTGAATGTGAGTGTGCATGGTTGACTGTCTCTAAGTGTAGCCCTGTGATAGACTGGTGACCTGTCCAGGGTGTCCCCTGCCTTCACCCTAAGTCGACTGGGATAGGCTCCAGCCCCCCTTTCAAAATGCTTCGTTAAGCATGTTTGTAGTTTTTATTGTCATAAATAATACATTTCTTCAAATCGGATTTTGTATTTTTTGTGTGTTTTTGAGCCCAAAATGTTAATATAGTTGGTTAAAGTGAAAAAATAATGGTCAGATCACGTACAGAATGTTGTGCTAAAAAAAAAAAGAGACCAAACATGGGCATGGTAAACATGTTTTTATGTGGTATAAAGACAAAACTAAAAGTATGCAAAAACAGCCAAAACAGGCCAAGACCTCTAAGGGCGAGTAACAGTTGGGCCATGTTCTTACATGCTGCCATAGTAGGATGTGTATGTGTATCATGGTGCAGTACGGGCATGTAAGAACATTCCAAGTACTAGTAAATAGAAGTTATGCCAATACTAGTATTTGTCATGTTTTCATTTACAGAGTACAGTTGTATTACAATTCTAATAAAACAACAATTGCTCAACAGTTGATAATGTCTTGATTTCTGAAGTTTCATGAGCTAAAAATTCTCCCTCAGAGAGCCTCAGAATGTCCCATTTAATCTTCAATTTTTTCAAAGGCTTCGCACCGCGGAAGGGGGCCAACACCCCACCTTCCGCATCATCCCCCCCCTCAGTCGCTTCGCTCCCTTGACACGGTGTGCTCCCTCATACAATTTTTTTCTAGAAAAATCCCTGATGGACATCCATAAATTATACCTTATGTGTAGTTATAGCAGGGAATATCAACCAGCAGAAGCTTCTTGGGTACATGACTTCTTTAGGATCTTAGGTGAACCTGTATCAGGAGTGATAAATGAAGTAAGTTCATTTCAGCAGTACCTCATTGCTCTTTGAGGCATTCATATGTATGAATAAACCTCGAGAAAAAAATGAAAAGTCAATGCAATTAGCAAAATTGATCGTGATCAGTCGCTATTTCCTTGTCACAGAAACAGTCTGCTTGAAGATTAATGTTACAAAAGATTAACGATAATCTTATTAAACAGAAAACATTCTAAATACAACATTATGTTTACTGTGACAGGCAACTTGTTATAAGCGGTAAAGACTTTTCTGAAGCGTTCAGTGAATCTGAGAAGTTCAGTCCACTTACAGACTCTGAGTGTGTTTAACCCTCATTCTACCACTATATTTAAAATACTGATTGTAGGAAGCAAGATCAGAGCAAGATTTAAAATGATTTATTCTCAAAACAATTTTTGAATTATAGTCCATTTAGGTGCTTTAAAGCTGGTTTACCTTCCTTTGATTCTGCTCTCAGTTCATTTTCAGTAGTGATTTGTGCTTCATGTCTGTGTGTCAGAGTCTTAGCAACACCAAACCTGGCTGATGTCACTGTCTTTCAAATGTTATTCAAAACTAAATTACAGAAACATTACTTTAGTCTTATCCTGTATAATAGAACACAAACATTTCATTTGATAACCATAAAGTATTTTAACATGAAATCATGTATTATATATCTGAACGTCGTCTTAGAGTTGAGATGAAAAAAAAGTTAAATAATGACATTGTTTTAAAAAAATATGATTATTTTGAAAGCATAAAATCATGAGGTTTATAGAGATAATTCTGTTTACTTTGGAGGTTGTTATACACTGAACGCTGTATCTCTGATCTAGGAAACATAAAAAACATTCACAGCCAGATTGCAGATTTTGTCTCTTTATTTAATC
>NW_007579842.1:89510-92310 GCF_000690725.1 Stegastes partitus
ACAACAAAAAAACTAAGAAGTATAATTCTTTAATCATGAAATAATTTTTTCACACATTTGTCACGAAGATGTGACTCAGACCTCAAACCT
This sequence comes from Stegastes partitus, assembly GCF_000690725.1. Lineage (NCBI taxonomy): Eukaryota > Metazoa > Chordata > Actinopteri > Pomacentridae > Stegastes > Stegastes partitus. The sequence continues at coordinate 89,601 of NW_007579842.1, forward strand.
TGTCTAATCAACAACATGATAATGACATTCATGCAAGTATTTAGATCATACAAACAACCTCATGATCTTTTGATACATTCAAAATGTAAATACATGATATCAGATATGTCACAGAATCAAGCACAAAATGATTTAATTAATACATGTAACGTATTATCATGTTATTATAACGTTACCACATCCAGATCTATGAGGAACACAAGTGCAACAATTGGACATCAAATACTTTGCAAACACAATTAATCAAAAAATGCTCTCAAATCATATTTAATGTAATCAAGACAAAAAAGCAATGTTTGTTTTCTCTGCTGCTTTGATACATTCTTCAGCTTGACTGTAATGACATGAACTGTAACACAAAACAGTCATGAAGCAGATTAGTAGAGTTCATTAAATGCAAACATGAGTACAAATGAGAATTAACTTGCAGCCATTTTCTTACATTACCTTGTTGTAAGCAAGTGGTTAAATATGTGTGTAAACTCACAATATCTTTCATCTTCTCTTGTATACAGTAATGTGACCATTAAAGGGCCCCTCCTTTACTGAGGAGGACTATTACTTGGTGCCAAATGACTCTTTGAGGCTGTCTTCTGCCTGCTTGTATGTGATGGTTTTCCATGTGGCAGGAATATCAGCACGTTCTGCACCATATGCTTTGGCAAAGTCAGCGTTGTATGTTGCCATTACATATTTCCAGTAGTTTGATGCCTCGAAGCTCACATCTGGACAAATTTTCCAGTCAGGAAAAATTTCCTTGTAACGTTTGTAAGGGTGCGGTTCATTGTTTGTAGCATCGCAGCGAAACTTTACGTCACTGATCACAGCGGAAGAGCATATGTCAGTGACAAGTTTTTTCGTTGAGCTCCACCTGTATTTACCCAGACCCCTTGGCCGATGCAGTGAAGCAAAGTGCTCAGTATGGGCTTTTCCTCCTGCATCGCAAGGCACTGCACAGAATGGACACTGTTTGCCACATCCAATCACTCTGGNGATACACAGGCTGCTGTGCTTTGAATTCCGTTTTCAGCGGTCCTTGTGATGCTGACGGTGACCTCAGTCCCAGGACTCAGCCCATCCACATCTACAGTGCTGCACTCATCCATGATCAAGCTGCCTCCACGTGTGCCACAGGTGTACTCTATGTGGAGTTTATACTGAACAGAGGAGCCACTGGGTGCCACACCAAGAGAGACAGCGTCACTGCCAACATGAAGGACTGTTACTTCTGGTGGAGGAACATCTGCCAGAAGAGAAGAGAGATGCTGCTCACTGTCTCCACATTAGTGTTTTCAGTCACTCGTCTCTTTTAACCTGATGAAAAGTTGACTGTTTAAGCTGCACTGACACCTCCATCAGACACACTTACAGTCAGACTGCAGAGTTGCAGGAGGTCCTCCTTCCTCACAGTAAAGATCCTGGAAATCCTCCTTTGTATCATAGAACTCCTTGATACATGAGAACAATCTCTAGTTTAGTGAATCGCTTCATAAAGTGCAGGGTAAAACATGTTATTTTTTATTTTCTTTCCATCATGCAGTTCTTGGTTTACCTCGTCCTCCTCAGACGTATCCATTGTGGATTCACCCTCAGCCATCCCACGCTTGTTCCAGGTTATTCAAACTGCTTCTGACTGAATGTAACAGTAGGCAGGATTATTACAGACAAGCAGCAACACTACAAGATCACACCAGAAGTACAACAGTGGTTAAAAAAAAAATAAGGAAATGGACTAAAATTCCATAAAACTGCAAGTTGTTTCAACTGCACACACTACATGTGGAAAAAGGGATGAATGTGTATTTTTCTTTTTCACAGTAGAGGAAAAGTAATCAGTAGTCAGTTACCTTAAGTAAAGTAGCGATATAACAAATCAAAAAATACCACAGTACAAGTGTTTCGGCTCCAGAGCCTCTGTCTTCTCTCACTCTTGTCTTGCAGGTTTCTGGCTGGGCGGAGCCTCCAATCTGCTAACCTGGTGCACCTGGCCAATCTCACTGACTATATAAGCCGGCCTGCTGTGCCAGATCGCTCTCTCTTCTCTCCCTTACCCAGCCAGCCATGCTCCTGTGTTTGTCTCTTTTTGTTTGTTTCATGCTGACAACATGCACCACACATCGATCACTGCACTCATACACCCTCGCACACCACTGACGCTCACAATCACACCTCACGATTATGCTTTGTTTTAATAAATAGCCTTATGTTATAGTTGAACCCACCTGTGTGTTTCCTCCTTTATTGCAGCCTAAGAGCCAGTCGTAACAAATGTCTCAGTTCTACATTCATAAATCCACTGTAACTCAGTCTAAAACACAGAGTTCTAAACTGTAATTCAAGACTGAATAAATGTAACAGCATTTCTGTAAATGCTCCAAATAAGTTAAAAAAAAACAAATTCTGACTTTGGAAAGGCTTCAGTTATTGGTTTTATCCTTGGAATCAATACTGACTTGAATATTACCTGTAACATTTAACCTAATTTGACCTAACATGTAAAGTAGTGCGGCAACAGTGGAAAAATGCTGCAGTACATATCTTATGTCACAAGTCTCATTCCTGAACTTGAATGAAACCACTCCTGAGTTACAGATACTATCAGTAACACAACAGTATGTCAGATAGTGTCATTTTACTGTTGCCTACGTGGTTTTTATTGTTATCAAATGAGTAAATGTACAGATGTAGTTTAGTAAAAAAAAAAAAAAAA
>NW_007579842.1:93170-101073 GCF_000690725.1 Stegastes partitus
AGTTGTCTGTCAATTTCTTTGATCTCTGCTTTGTTCTCAGAATTCTTGCATTTTTCTTTATACTGCTCCCTGAGTCCAGACAGTTTCAGACGAGACACGTTATCGAGGTTCATTCTCATCCATTTCAGGAAATAACACCTTTCTATCCCTGGGCTTGATATTGCGGCGATGAAGCATATCATAGCTGGTGACATTTCATAGGAGTTCTGTTGTTTTCGCAGTTTCTTTCTCTGTACCTGAAGATCACTTTTGTACTTTTCTATGTTTTCAGACCCAACTTTCTGAAGCCGGAATTCTTCCTTCTCTAAGCTTGTTAATTCCTTCCATATTTGGCCTTGCAAGGGAAGCTGGTCTTCTTTGTATTTAAGGATGTCTTGAATTTTGTCAGTGATGGCATCTGCTTTTTGTTTTCCAGCCTGGCACTCTGGAGAGTCTTCATCAACCAAGATTCCCAGTTCATGGGCAATGGCAGCCATCTGCTCTATTGGCATCTTCATCTTTGAATTCTTAACTACATCATTGACTGAGTCCCTCAAGCTCTTGACAAAGTCTGCAACATTTATGTCCTTTTTCTTCAAAATAATTTTGTCCTTAGTCAAGCACAACCCAGTTGCTACTTCTTTCAGAGCATCTGCACTGAAGCTCTTACTCTGATGGTTCCCCACCAAGAAGATCTGTGCCTTGTGGTTCTTGTTGGTAAGTAGACTGCAATCAGAGTCCAAGTTGTCAAAGAACACGAAAACCGCTGCTGATGTCTGACACAAAAAGGAGAATTGCGTTTCAAATGAAGCAATGTCCCCACGAAGATTAGCGACAGCAACTGGTTGACTGAAAACATCCAAGTTTTTGGTTCCACAGGGAAGGTACCAAGTAATTTCAGTCAATCCATTAGAGATTCTTCTTGGACTGTCACCACACTCCATATCGTGGTGAACAAAGGTGTCATGGTACTGCTGAGAATTACTCAGAAACTTATTGAGGATCTCTGACTTGGACAAGGAGCACTCACCTAGTCTCACAAAAGAGATCATTGGAATTTCAGAGAGAACGATCCTTTCTTCAGTGAAGCCCTTAGATTCTGAAAGTGACTGAGGTCTGTACTTTTTAACAATGTCTCTCATGGCCCACAGCATGAGCATGCACTGTTTTGTGTCACAGTTGGGAAGCAGCAGAGGCACAGAGAACTGACACATAGACATTTTTAGTGCCATTTCCTGCTGCACAAAACCATCAGAACACAGAAAGAGAGCAGTGATTATGTCGAGCGGGTTTACCATGTCAGCTGAATTTGGGCTGTCAAAGAGATTATCAAAATCTAAGTCTGTGATCCCTGATGCAGCATTACAGTTTGATTCTTGTACAGATGTACATTTCACATTCCTAGCTGTCACATTAACCATCATAAGTTGTTTGAGAAAATGCCATGGAAGGTCTGATTTACTCTTGGCAGGTTCATCAGTAATGGTCTTCTCATCAATCTCAAGTATGTTGCTGAGTGACAGTTTTTCTTTGTAGCGCTGCTCCAACCCCAGATCCTGCAATAGGCTCTCCAGATGTGTCTCTGTGGGTATAAAGATGTGTGTTATTTCAGAGTCTGTGCCAATGCTAGACTCAATGTACACATCCTCCTGGAAGTGTGTAGTTTACCGTATTACATCAAAAGGCGACCACAGCCTTTATCTGCCTCAATGGCAGTAGATAACAGACCTTTATTTGGAAAAGGCCTTTATTACAGCCATTAAGTACAATTGGTCCTGTTTCAGTACTACTCCTGTTTGCCCTGCTACTGCATTATGCTGTTAATACCAGCTTCACACTCAACCCTGTCTTTTTGTCAAGTTTTAAGCCCTGTGGTGTTTCAGTGGACAGAAACACTTCATTTCTTAACAGGGCTTTTATTGTGAAACATTCATTGGTATATGCAACAACAGTCTGTCACAGTCAAATGCGACCATTGTTACAGTTTGAACTCTCCAACACATTCCAAGTACATTTATTGGAAATATTCTCTATTTCTATTTGTCTGTATTTGGGGATTAGTCTTTATTTCTTTAAGTCAACCACACCACCCGCTGTTATCCAATAAATGGCTTTTAACAACCTACTGGTTTGTAGTAGTAAATTACATTACAATTAACTTTTGGTAATGTTTTGCTCTGTAGCAGTTGGGTTTTTTGTAGCTTAGTGAAGTATATAAGTTGAATTTGGTCTTCCATCAAAGTGTGGAGATGGGAGGAGATGACTCATGTCTGTCATAAGATAAATCAAATAGGTCTTGTGTAACATTGAAATGCAGTGTCTACAAAAAGTATTTACTGAACTTCAGAGTTTTAGCCCTTTATTGTTTCCCAACATTGAGTCATTGTCAATTTCATTTGGCTTTAACAGGAAATTACCCAAAAAAAAGACTCTTTCATGTCAAAGTGAAAACAGATTTACACTACTACTGGAGTCAGTTGTAGTCAACTGTAGTCTGTAGTCAACTGGAAGAAGGTTCTTAGGAATGAGGCCAAAGGTTAGCTTTTCGTCCATCACACTAGATGCTATGTTTGATGGACACCAAACCGTGCACATCATCATAAACACACTATTCCTGCATCATGATGTAAGGTTTTCTAGCAGCTGGCCCTGGATGCTTTTAAAGGTTGAGGGCACCATGAATGCAGCAAAGTAAAGTGAAATCCTAGTGGACAGCCTGTTTCAATCTGCAAGAGAACACTGACTTGTTTTCCAGTAAGATAATCACCCAAAGCATACAGCCAAAGCTCCCTAAAAGTGGTTTAAAGACAACAAGGTGAATGTTCTGGAGTGACAGAATCAGAGCCTCAATGCAAATGAGAATTTGCTGCTGGTCTTGAAAAGGTGTGTTCACTCTCCATCCCTGTGAAACTTGACAGAGCTTGTGTGGTTTTGCAACGAATGGGCTAAAAGTGCAGTGTCCAGATGTGCACAGCTGAGTCACACCTGTCCATATAAGCTCAATGCTGTTATTGTGGCCAAAGGTACATCTACTAAATACTGACTTGAAGGCAGTGAATCCTTAAGCAATAACTTATTTTACTGTTTTAAAAATGTTTTATATCAACAGTTGAAATTATTTTGTACAAATCAGTTTTCGCTTAGACATGAAAGAGTCTTTCCTTTTTCTAATAAAAGAGAAAAACTTGTATGTAATGGGTCCTTTCGTACCAACTTTTGCTGCAAAAAATTTACATGAAAATTTCTATAAAGTTCATAGAACTTTGCAAAACCCTACAGCTCTGCTCCAAATACTTTCTTAGTTATGACTTTTTGAAAACTAAGTTGAAGATTGTTGTGATTCTCTGTATGTGTATTGTAATATCATTATGTATACATGTGTGTGTGTGTTTGTGTTAGATATAGAACACAAAAAATTATTTGCAACGAAGCTGTTGGTGCTGAATGATTGTTGTTTTTTACTCAAATGAATACTTCTCTATTTGCACAAATGAACATTTCCACTAGTTTTTAGCTTTCTTGCAACCAATTATTATTTGTTGTTTGTTTTTTTTAGTAGTGTTGATGTAATTATGTTATTTCTTTGAAGTTATTTGGATATGCATAAACATGAGTGACAAATATAGAATTTCAGATAGATAGATAGATATTTCAAGAAACACTGATACATGTTATTCAATGGTTTTATTTCATAGATATTTTTACTATGTTGACTTAAAGGTTTTCTATCTCTGTGTGAAAGAAATTGAATCTATTTTTCATTGGGCTGTAAGTTACAGCTTCTAGCAGCTTGGTTTGTCACATATTATTTGATGTCGCTATTTTGTGTCTGGTCAAAATATCAATCTTAGTTCATCAGCTCAGTGTGCATCTTTACATGTGCAATTTGCATCAACCAGAGGAATAATACAACAAGACAGTGCTTGCTTTGTGTTGTTTGATCTACTCTGCAGCCATGTTCAACTGTTGTATATTGGGGATTTGGTGTAGAATTGGTCAGAATGATTTACATGTCAGCCCCCCCAGAAATATTTTCTTACTTGAGCGTGCAGGTGTCACAACAGACGTGTCCATGATCTCATCCTGCATTTTTTCAGGGGTCTGGATGGAGTTGTGTCCCTCTGGTCCCACGTTGTTGAGCGCTGAGCTGCTTGTGTCCGTTGCCTCTTGCACAGTTGTGATCACGATGTATTCCTCCTCTTCACCAGCAGGAGTGTCTAAATGCTGAGACACTAAATCACCGCTGATATTGTACACTGTGGTCTCCACATGAGGGCAAGAGGCTGTGGAAATAATAATGATCATGTTAATAATAATGATTGCATTGAGAGCCACTACAGACTATACATCCAATTGTTCCTTTCTGCGGAAACAATGAATTTCATAAAATGTATCACTTGTGTCAGTCTGTTGACGGTCATCCTTGCCGGCAACAGACTGACACAAGTGATAAAGGTCCCTCCATCAGCACATGCTGATGGAGGGACCTCTCCTCCCTCACAGCAAAGTCCACTTGTTGAATCTTCACCATTGAGTCTCTTTTGATAAATGAGAAAAACACTTAACATTTAATTGTCTCATACACACTATTTAATGTGGACAGTATTATTTTGGACATGTACAAAGTAGCTGTTTACCTCCATTATCGGTGAAGACTGTGATTCCATCCTTGTTTCAGATTGTTCAGGCAGCTTTTGTCTGAAAGTAACGACAGATAAGTCTTTATGCCTTTATTCCACATGAACTATAAATGTCTCACAACAACTTTATAAAACATCTCCTCTCCCACATCAACAAGAACGGTTCTTGCACCCCACTGAAACTCCAAATCATAGGTTTCAGTCAATGCGACTACAGCATCTGAGTGCAAGTGAACACAACAGCTACGCCCAGCAGAAGTCAGTCGCCTGTCCAGCTCATCTACAACAGCAAAAGGCACAGTTTGTGTTTTTAGTTGACGAAAACACACGTAGACCCAAAACATGAACAGGAGTAGAATTTAGTGTGTTGCTTCCAGCTTTTTGTCAGAGTCTTTTCTCTGAATTTATTACATACATGCATTAAAAACCTGCAGCAGCAAAATCCATACAAACAACTCCAACCTGAGAAAGGTTTGCGCATTTATGCACAGCACAACACAACATAGAGATAATATCCTTCATTACTTATATTTTTATCCCTAACATGTAACGGTAAATAACACATTTCATTGTACCATAATTAGTTTCAGTTGAGTAAATTATCGCCACACATGGATAGAAGTTTTAGAGTTAAATCATAAATGAACTGTGGATGTTTTGCCTATGGGTGAACTTTTTCCCATAAAAAACACAACACCATCTCGTCTCTAGAACTATTGTCACTGCTGGTTGCCCTAATTAACCAAAATGTACAAAACCTGTACCTGTATTAGTCTGTGCACCTGTCCAGGGTGTCCCCTGCCTTCGCCCTAAGTCAGCTGGGATAGACTCCAGCCCCCCCGCGACCCTAGTGAGGATTAAGCAGTGTATAGATAATGGATGGTTGGATGGATTTTTTTATGTCTCTCGCTGATATAGTTTTCAACTTTCTATCACACAACAGCATAGAACAATTCCTGACATTCAGGGCTGGGTTTTGGTGTTTTTAACACACACATGTTCACCTATAGGCCTCATAGACTTTGTTAGACATTGTTAGAAAGACACACCCAGAGTTTATTGATGTTTTCAGTGTTCATCATTGTGTCCACTGCAACTTATGGTACAATAGGATGTGTTTTCATTGTTACTTATCTACATGTCGTCACATTTTGGCAGCTACTGTATTGATGAGATTAAAATGTTTTTCTTTATATCAAGTTTGTTTATTAGGCAGATTTTTCAGTTTCACAGGACAATGTTTGCTGCAGTGACATTATTGTGAATATGGATGCATTACAGAACACAACGTATTCACAATTAAAACTGTAACAACACAGCAATGGTAGCAATTTATTGTACAATAATTAGCTGGAAATTGTTATCACACATGGACTGAATTTTTAATGCTGAAATTAATGATATACACTGAATACCATGTCTATGGGTAAACTTTTACTCCTCAAAGTATACTTCAACATTTCCTCTCCTGGACTCTTGATCCAGGTGGTTACTCTCATACCAACAACGCTGGCTGTAATTAGAAACGTCAATTATGGCATAAAATTAAAAAAGGTACATCAGCAGTTGGGGCTGCAAGGTAGCTCGGAGGTTAGCAACGTTGCCTCACAGCTAGAAGGTCGCCGGTTTGCATCCCAGTAAGGACACCCGGGCTCTTTCTGCGTGGAGTTTGCATGTTCTCCCCGTGCAGTGTGGGTTCTCTCCGGGTTCTCCGGCTTCCTCTCACAGTCCAAAAACATGTTGAGGTTAATTGGTGATTCTAAGTTGCATGTAGGTGTGAATGTGAGTGTGCTTGGTTGTCTGTCTCTAAGTGTAGTCCTGTGATAGACTGGCGACCTGTCCAGGGTGTCCCCTGCCTTCACCCTGAGTCAGCTGGGATAGGCTCCAGCCCCCATGGGGACCCTAGTGAGGATTAAGTGGTATACAGATAATGGATCGATAGATATCAGTATTTCATTTTCTCTCGTAGTGACTCAGTGTTCAACTCTCCTCTGTGTTGCAACAGCAAATCTGCTTGGTGATGATTCTAGCAGATATGAAAATGGTCGCAAAGACATGAAATATGGAACAAACTGGGCTGTTTGGGCTAAAACACACCTGACTCGCTCTGCTGAAGTTATGAAGTGCCAGTTTCCGTTCTGTCTGCAATATAATACATGTGACCAACCCAGGGCCGTCGCATGGACGGTGCAAGGCCCTGCTCGTTGAAATGGATGCACAATTGCTCGTGAATAACAGTCACACGGACACAGCTATTCTAGTTCTACTGCACGCACAATCCCGCTGCAATATGTTTCTATCAAGTATAATAATACAGCATAGGCATACACATAGTCTCAGCTATCACTTTTTGCTATTTATTTCAAAGACAAAAAGATCAACAGACGAACAAGTGGCTTTACATCAAGTCAGCTTGGTCACTTTATTGTTGGCATTTTGACATTTTAAAGAAGTAGGTTAGGACACTTTTATATGTATGTTCATTTTCATTACACTATACACAACATATTTACTACACTGTAACTCTAACAAATGAGATGGACTCACCATGCATTAATGCGGAAACTGTTAGAGTCACTTTTTTTGCCCAGTTGGCCGCAAACTCAACAACAAGATCTTTATAATCCAGTTTGGATGCAAAGTCCTTTTCAACTGACAGTAGGGCAAGCCCGCACAGTCTTCTGTGACATGGAGTTGCACAAATAGTTTTTACACACGTGGACAAAATTGCTGGTGCCCCTCGGTTAATGAAAGAAAAACCCATAACAGTCACAGAAATAACTTGAATCTGACAAAAAGAATAATAAATAAAAATTCTATGAAAATTATCCAATGAAAATCCGACATTGCATTTGAACCGTGGTTTAACAGAATTATTAAAAAAAAATAAACTCATGAAATAGACCTGGACAAAAATGATGGTACCCTTAACTTAACATAGTGTTGCACAACCTTTTGAGGAAATCACTGCAATCACTGCGATTTCTGTAACTGTCAATGAGACTTCTGCACCTCTCAGCAGGTATTCTGGCCCACTCCTCATGAGCAAACTGCTCCAGTTGTCTCAGGTCTGAAGGGTGCCTTCTCCAGATGGCATGTTTCGGCTCCTCCCACAGATGTTCAATAGGGTTTAGATCAGGGCTCATAGAAGGCCACTTCAGAATAGTCCAATGTTTTCCTCTTAGCCATTCTTGGGTGTTTTTAGCTGTGTGTTTTGGGTCATTATCCTTTTGCAAGACCCATGACCTGCGACTGAGACCAAGCTTTCTGACACTGGGCAGCAC
>NW_007579842.1:102068-109421 GCF_000690725.1 Stegastes partitus
GAAGCCTCCTTTCCAGCACTCCAGAGTAAACTTTCCTGGGGAGGCTGAGAAGTGTGATACCCTGATCATTGGAACACACTCTCCGGTCCCCCTTTTTAAAAATGGGAACCACCACCCCGGTCTGCCACTCCACAGGCACTGTACCCGATGCCCACGCGACATTGAAGAGACGTGTCAGCCATGACAGTCTGACAATGTCCAGAGCCTTCAGCATCTCAGGGCGAATCTTGTCCACATCTGGCGCTTTGCCACCGAGGAGCTTCTTAACTATCTCGGCGACCTCTACCATGGATATGGATGCAGAAGCCCCCAAGTCTTCAGGCTCTGCCCCTTCAGCAGGGGACGTGTTTACCGGGTTCAGGAGTTCCTCAAAGTGCTCCTTCCACCGCTCAACGAGATCCCCAGTCTGGGTCAGTAGTTCTCACCCGCGACTGTACACAGCCTGGGCGAATCCCTGCCTCCCCTTTCTGAGGCGTCAGACGGTTTGCTAGAACTTCTTTGGGGCCAACTGAAAGTCCTTCTCCATAGCCTCCCCGAACTCCCCCCACCCCCGAGTTTTAGCTTCTACAACCGCCACAGCTGCAGCCCTTTTGGCCAGCCAGTACCTGTCTGCTGCTTCAGGAGATCCCCGAGCCAACCAGGCCCAAAAGGTCTCCTTCTTCAGTCTGACGGTTTCCCTCACTGCCGGTGTCCACCAGCGGGTTTTGGGGTTGCTGCCGCGACAGGCACCAGTGACCTTCTGGCCACAGCTCCTAACGGCTGCTTCTGCAGTTGAGGCTTTGAATATGGCCCATTCTGACTCCATGTCCCCAACCTCCCCCGGGAAGTGGGAAATACTCTTCCGGAAGTGGGAATTGAAAACCCCATGGACAGGGGCCTCCGCCAGGCATTCCCAGTTCACCCACACTACGCGTTTGGGTTTACCAGGTCTGTCCGGCAGCCTTCCCCGCCATCGGATCCAACTCACCACCAGGTGGTGATCAGTTGACAGCTCTGCTCCTCTCTTCACCCGAGTGTCCAAAACATACAGCTGCAGATCTGATGATACGACTACAAAGTCGATCATCAACCTTTGGCCTAAAGTACTCTGGTACCAAGTACACTTATGAGCAACCTTATGTTCGAACGTGGTGTTTGTTATGGCCAATCCCTGGCTAGCACAGAAGTCCAAAAACAAAACACAGCTCGGGTTCAGATCAGGCAGGCTGCTCCTCCCAATCACGCCCCTCCAGGTTTCCCCGTCATTGCCCATGTGAGGATTGAAGTCCCCCAGGAGAACTATGGAGTCCCCAGGCGGCACCCCTTCCAGGACACCACCCAGTGACTCCAAGAAGGCCGAATACTCTGAACTGCCATTCGGTGCATAAGCACAAACAACAGTCAGAGTTTTCCCCTCTGTAACACGCAGTCGCAGAGAGGCGACCCTCTCGTTCTCCGGGGAGAACTCCAACAAGGTGGCGCTCAGCCAGGGGCTTGTGAGTATCCCCACACCCGCCTGGTGCCTCTCACCATGGGCAACTCCGGAAAAGGAGAGAGTCCAACCCCTCTCCAGGAGTATGGTTCCGGAGCCCTTGCTGTGCATGGAGGTGAGCCCGACTATATCTAGCCAGTAGCGGCCACCTCCCGCACCAGCTCAGGCTCCTTCCCCACCAGTGAAGTGACATTCCATGTCCCCAGAGCTAGTCTACGCCACCAAGGGGCGGTACGCCAGGACGCCCGCTCCTGCATAGCACTCGACCCCAATCCTCTTCCTGAGGGTGGTGGCCCCTCTGGGAAGTGGCCCCGTGTTGCTTTTTCAGGCTGTGCCCAACCAAGTCCCATGGGGCCCCAAGGTTCGGCCACCAGATGCTCCCCGGTGAGCCCCCCCTCCAGGCCTGGCTCCAGGGGGGTGCCCTGGTTTATGGGATCTGTAGTTTGTGTGTTATCAGTGCTTCATATCGCTGGGTCATTAATAACAATAACAATAGATCTGTCTAAAATGATGTCGCGGGCTGAATATAGTTGTACGCAGGGTCGGATGTGGCCCGCGGGCCTTGAGTTTGACATATATGAATTAGCCGGACATGAAAACCAAGCACGTACACATGAACAGTATCCATGAGCGTTTGTGCTCCGTGTGCACAAGTAGGGTCTTGCGAGTGCGAGGCTGTGATGTGCACTGCTCTTTCTCAGACTTTGGAAGCAGGACCGTGGCGGAAATCTGCTCCTTTGATTGGCCAGTTATAGCTCTCCATCATGTCTCCATCCTCAGAGGTTATGAGACATCATTCGCCGGAGTTTTCAGATATGATCGTTTTCGGTGACTTGTCACTTCGTAACTTCAATACAATAGCAGAGACGAAACAGAGTCATGTGTGGAGCTACTTCAGCTCCACAAACAGCCAAGATACTTTGTGATGTTGGTTGAAAAACAGTAAGTTGTGGCAACACAACACACCTTGTGAAACACCTCAAGTCAAACCACAACACAGAATACGAGGCATTTATGATGAGGTGGACAGAAGAGGGGAGTAGTGATGTTCGCTACTGCCAATTTCCTTTCTGATCCGAGTGAAATGCAGGCTGATACCAATCCGATACCAATACTTAGTTTGTACAAATACACCTAATGTGTCTGTTAAATCTATTTTAAAAAAAGTAGTGTATTTCAAATCATAGCTTCATAATTATACAAGACATCAGAGTAATTTATTTTAAACTCAGAAGTATATTGAGGTAGCAGCCTCATTTACAATATAGCCGAACTAATAGAACAACAGAAAACCCAAACAGAGGACATATATAATAAATGCCACAATAATTGCACAAATTTGTCAATAACTACATTTTAAAATATTCATTTAACAGTTCAAGCAAATTAGACTGATTGTAAACAATAATAGATATTTTATAGATGAAATGTTATTTTTATCCATCTTTTCTAGAATATATTTTTCTAAGTTCACCATGGTAAATGGTAAATGGTCTGCACTTATATAGCGCCTTTTTCTACCTTCGCGGTACCCAAGGCGCTTTACAATGTGTTTTGCATTCACCCATTCACACACACATTCACACACCAATGGTGACAGAGCTGCCATGCAAGGTGCTAATCTGCCATTGGGAGCAACATAGGGTTCAGTGTCTTGCCCAAGGACACTTCGGTATGTGGGGGGGGGGACCGGGGATCAAACCGCCAACCTTGCCATCAGTGGACAACCTGCTCTACCACCTGAGCCACAGCCACTGTTTTATCGCAAACTGTATAATTAATTGACACCTAATCTATGTAATGCATTTTAAATTGTTTAGGAAACCTTACCTGAATTAATCTAGGCTTTTTTTTTTTTTGCCAATGTGAGATTATCTCAGTGATACACATAGTATTACTCCAAGCTGGAGTCCTGCAGCTATTTGTTGAAGCATGTATTTATTTAGTTACTTATTTCATAACCATATTTATTCATTTGAACAACAGCAACAGTGCTGAATGGTGCTCAAAGCTCCACATGCCCTCCCTCTGTACCTGGATAGTGCTGAATGACTCCTCCGGAGAAATATTGACTTTTGATATTCAGTCATTTGAGGTAATATAGAATATCATTACGAGGAGCACAGTGGAAAGTAGCTAAATTATTGAGATCGTGTCTAAATGACACGCAGTTGGTGGGAACTACTTTTTCTTCCGCCTGGGTATGTGCGTAATGCATAAGTGCAGTGACACGGTGCTCAGTCAGTCAGTCTCAGGCAACGTCTACACATAGCTGGGTATTTACGTAATCGGATCTACGTTTTCAAAAATAACATTGTTCACACCAGATTGTTTTCAAAAAAATATTCGTTGACACAAACCCAAATCAGAATCCTGGAAAAAAACACAACAATGAATGGCACGAATTACTTCCTGTTACTTTAATGACAACGGCATGAGGGTCGCTTGTTTGGACCGACAGAGAAGTGGAGCTACTCTTAAATGTAGTGTTAGAGTACAAAACAAGTAAAATACTTGAAAATATTGACTGGAAAACATGTTAATCCAAGTATATGGACTATAAACATGGGTCACACACATATGACGCTGATGACACTTTTGTCACATACTGTGACATCAAACTCTGTCTCCTCCTGTCTACATACAAACGTAAAGACGGAGTTTTTCCAAATCTCCACTTTTGCCAGAGTTTTCAGATATGATCACTTTCGGTGACTTCTCGCTTCGTTTGCGTGTAAACCAAAGGCCCAAACACATTGCAATATCACCGTTTTTGCTACATGTAAATGGGGCCTCAGTCTGTTGACACAATAGCAGAGACTAAACAAGAGGAGAGCAGGGTCAGGTGCTGCTGCTAGAGCAGGACAGACATCTCTGGAGGAGTCCTTCAGTGCTGCAGGCAGCAGAGGGAGGGCATGCGGAGCTTTGAGCACCATTCAGCACTGTTGCTGTTGTTCAAATGAATAAATATGGTTATAAAATAAGTAACTGAATAAATACATGCTTCAACAAATAGCTGCAGGACTCCAGCTTGGAGTAATAATATGTGTATCACTGAGATAATCTCACATTGGAGAAAAAAAAAAAAAAAGCCTAGATTTATTCAGGTAAGGTTTCCTAAAGAACTGATCATTTAAAGTGAATTACATTGACTAGGAGTCAATAAATCATACAGAGCAATTGCGATAAAACAGCCATGGTGAACTTAGAAAAATATATTCTAGAAAAGATGGATAAAAAAAATAACATTTCATCTATAAAATATCTATTATTGTTTACAATCAGTCTAATTTGCTTGAACTGTTAAATGAATATTTTAAAATGTAGTTATTGACAAATTTGTGCAATTATTGTGGCATTGATTATATATGTCCTCTGTTTGGGTTTTCTGTTGTTCTATTAGTTCGGCTATATTGTAAATGAGGCCGCTACCTCAATATACTTCTGAGTTTAAAGTAAATAAATTACTCTGATGTCATGTATAACTCTGAAGCTATGATTTGAAATACACTACTTTTTTTTTAGATTTACCAGACACATTAGGTGTATTTGCACAAAGTATTGATATCAGATCGATATCGCCGATACCAGACTGCATTTTATTCAGTATCGGATCGGAAAGGAAATTTGTGGTATCCAGCATCACAAATGTCAGGGTTTCTTTGCCCTGACCTCAAGTTCACAGGCTTGTTCATTCTGGCTGCATACCACTCTGCTGCTCTTGACCTCAGTAGTTATGCTGCCATCAGGTGGTGCTATGCCCCTAGAGTCTTTGAGGGCACACGACATTGTCTGGTTTGCGAGAACAAGATGAATTTGCTGAGTTTGTGGGTCGCTGAGTAAAAACTTTAATGATGGCTTGCAGGCGGCATAACTACTGAGGTAAAGAGCAGCAGATTGGTACGCAGCCAAAATGAACAAGCTTGAGCACAGACTCACAGGCTCTTACAAATCTTTACACATTGACAAATCTCACGACAGAAACACAGATTGAGATGCAGACACACAACTCTCCATACAGATTTACAAATAGTTTTGCTACAATAATAGCCCCATATGAAAGTACCAACAGAAACATTAAAACAACTCATATCTGCCACTGTCCCACCTCCACAGTCAAAAAATTAGATTTTTAGACGACTGAATTTCTGCATTTGTGCTCGCAGAGCGATCATGGACAACGTTATTTTTGCTTGTGCACGTGTCTTGTTTCAGTTAAAATTACTAACAAAACAACAGGAAAAGTGACTCACCTTTATATAAGACGTCTGTCCATGTTGTATTTAGTTCTCCGTCACTGTAGATGAAGCACCGTGTCCCACCAGGTCTGTAACTGAGGTACCTGAGCGCAGACCGTCCCTTTTTATTCTGTTGAATGATGCTTTCACTTTTGGTTTTATGATCACATGGTTTACTTGGGGCATCCCCCAGGGGTCAGTATTGGGTCCAAAACTGTTTTTGTTATATATAAACGACATTTGCAAAATATCAAAGTATTAAAATTAGTTTTCTTCGCAGATGACACAAATATTTTTTGTTCGCGGAGTGATTTACAGAAGCTACTGGGAAACATCGGTGAAATGTGCAACTTGAAAAAGTGGTTTAATATAAATAAAAATCATTAAACCTAAGTAAAATTAAATTCATGTTTTTTGGCAAAAGGCAGATACAGAGCAGAGCAGATGTGAGCAGATACAGGTAGACGGGGTGGAAATTGAGAGAGTTCATGAAACTAAGTTTCTTTGTGTTACTATTGATGATAAAAATGAACTGGAAATCTCACATAAAACACGCTAAAAAAAATATCAAGAAGCATTTCAGTAGTCAGTAAAGTAAAACACATTCTGGACCACAAATCACTCCACATTCTATACTGTTCACTGGTTTTACCATATCTGAATTACTGTGCAGAGGTTTGGGCCAAATCATATAAAGGTCACTATCAACACTACAAAAAAGGGCAATAAGGATAATTCAGAAAACTGGTTATAGGGATCACACAAATTCACTCTTTTTAAAATCAAAAATACTAAAATTCACAAACCTGGTTCATTTTCAAACAGTACAGATAATATACAAATCTATAAACGACCAAGATTTCGTACAACACTCAAGTCATTTTGTCTTTCAGTATGTGGCGGGAGGTTGTGGAACAGATTAGAGGTGGAGCTCATGCAATGTCCAAGCATGACCCAGTTTAAAAAAACAGTACAAAAATTTGGTTCTCACTCGGTACATGGAGGAGGAAGGGCTTTGATTGGGGTATATCATTGATTATTTAATATTTGTTTATTTATGTTATTTATTTTCTTTTTGTTTCTAAATATGTAAATAAATAACTATGGAAGTTGGGTACTGAGTGACTGGAGATCGAGACTGGGAAGTGGGAGGAGTAAATAAGTTATCCTTTATCCTACTCCTTTTTGGATATGTTGGGTAATTAGATGTTGCTTTGTTTGGTTATGTTGCTTTGTTTTGTTGCTGTTTTGAATATTTTGATTGGTTTCTGTGGCTTTTTTGGGGTTTTTTTCTCACGTCCGGAATAAAAACATTCATTAATTCATTCATTTGCTCAAAAAGCTTCAAAATAAAACAGTCCTCACCTTCAACCATAAAATCAGTGCTAAAGCCATGACTCACAAGGCTGAAGTCTCTGTATCAGCTTTGTGTTAAACCTTAGGGTTAAATTCATGGTCAGTTAATTAAAAATTGCAGCCATTAGTCTCATTTTATTAAAGTTACAGGATTTAAGTAATGTAAGATAGAAAACCTGCAGTGCATCTGCACGAAAAGCTTTGTGAGCTCCAGATAAACTGTATATCACAAATTTGCAAGCAGCCATTTCAAATTGATTGCACATCTTCTCAAGTAGACTGAGTTAA
>NW_007579842.1:110366-111512 GCF_000690725.1 Stegastes partitus
GTGTGTGTTGCGCAACCTACCTGTCCTGGTGCTTCCGGTCCGGCAGGGTGTTCGGGCAAATGCGTCCCCGGGGGTCCGAGCGCCTGTTGTAGTTTCCGGGAGCAACCACAGGATGAAATGGTGCGGGGGGGGTTTTGTTCAGGTTTAAGGTGTTTATTGATGGTTTTGTGGGTATATTGTAAATATAGTGATTACTTATGGGTGTTAATGTTAAAAATATATTTTATTATATTTAAAAAACTTCATAAAAATGTTAACTTAAGTATTTAATAATGGAAAAAGAACATAACCTCCCTGTGTCTGAGGTGGTGGGTTAAGCTTCCTGGTGGTATGCTATAAAAGGGCTGTCAGGATCTTCATTAGGGTCGGCTACCAGTTGAAGCAGCACCAGCTCTGAAGAAGATTTTTATTGATTGAAAAAAGGAACAAATAAAAACTTTCCATCATATCAGACTCAGTCTTCAGCCTCTTCCTTCCAGCTGCTCGTGGCTAGTCCTCACAAGCATGCTTAACTGTATCAGATAGAAGCTGTGGTAAAATGATGCAGGTGGGAATAAATGAAACCTGCTGGTGGGTCAAACAGCGTATGCCATATTTTCATTAGGAAAAATGTGGCCCTCGGTCACTCTGACTAATCCCTGCTGTTCGGCTCTGCCCTCTTGCAATTTTTTATTTATTCATTTTTTTGTCTCTGCCACCAAAAATTTGAGATTTCCACCAGGAAGTAGCAAAATTGCCTTCTTTTTCTCAGTGCACAAACCAACAGGTGACGTTATAGTCGCTACGTCCATCCTTCTTATGCAGTCTATGTTCCACCAGGTCTGCACTGTGGTACCCCAGTGACGACCGCCCTTTTACTCTGTTGGTAATGACTTTCACTTTTGGCTTCATGATCACATGGTTTACTGGAAAAGTTTGTATCATTTCCAGTCAGCTGCATTTTAACACGATCCTCACATTCAAAGCAGGAAATCAGTGCTGAAGCCATGAAACACAAGGCTGAAGATTCCCTGGAAAGCTTTACATTAAACCTTAGGGTTAATTTCCAGCTCAGTGAATTAAGAATTGTAACCATTTGTGTAGGTTCATTAAAGTAACAGGATTTAGGTACACAATATAGGAAAGAAAATGTGCAGTGCATCTGCA
>NW_007579843.1:0-1608 GCF_000690725.1 Stegastes partitus
ATCATAGATATGACTTTTAATTATTTTGGCCCTGGCAGTGATGAGTTACTGTGTTTATAAGATAAAAATCAAAATATCATTAAAATAGTAAAATATTTGAATAGAGTTTGACATGAATGAGAGACTCCTTGGCACCATATTAGTTTAAACTCTGATTTCTGTTTGTTTCTACGTCAGGTCATCTATGTGATGCGGAACCTGAAGGACAACATCGTCTCGTATTATCACTTTAGCAAAGTTTGTGGCTATATGAAGACCCCCAAGAGCTTCGAGGAGTACTTGGAAGAATACCTGATGGGAAACGGTGAGACATCTCTGCTCTGCTACCGGCAAAATGGTGATGATTAGCAGGCAGAGTTACTTTTTTCATTTACTTGACACGTGTGTTTTTAGGTCCTTTACAGATTAAGATTTTGCATTAAAAACAACATTTGGCTTGTGAAAATATAAAAAGTCTTGTCTAGATTTGTTACTCTCTTGGTTTCACTTTAAACACAGTTTGCGGTCCTAACAGCTAAATTTATAGATTTTTTTTGAGGGGGAAAAAAAACCTGAAAAACACAAATCTTTTTATCTTCTTTGTAGTATTTTTCATTTTTTACAATTATGTTGGAGGGATTTGAGTGTCCCTGTGATTCTGGGAGCTATGTTGTCCGAAGCAACAGCCCCTGGTAGTCTCCTAAGGCAAACTGGGCCTGGTGGAGAGACCAGACACATATTGGTTCAATTGACCTTGATGAATCCTTAAAAAAAGGAAAGCCGCCATCTTGCCCGGGTCAGTGAAACAAGGACCTCGTCCTGGAGTCAGGAGTGTGTGTGTGTGTGTGTGTGTGTGTTTGGGGGCATTTGTGCAGTTGTCTTCTTTGAGCCCTTTAACATAATTAGATATTATAGCAGTAGCTGGTAAACTAAGTCAAGATGTTACAGCACAATGTTAGCCATTTATTATGTACTTATCATACAGTTAGAGACCTATAAAGGAGGATGTATGATAAGTACATAATAAATGTTAACCATTTATTATGTACTTATCATACATCCTCCTTTTTTCGACCAAATTCTTTGAAATTTATTTTATAGGGACTATGAATGACAAGATGTTTCAATTATTACTGCAGCATGACTGAAACTTTGTGTAGAAGCACAGCTACTCTGTTTGAAATGAAAATGCTAACTCACTGGATAATCTATTCTCATCTACAGTTGGAGCAGCATCCTGGTTTGACCACATCAGGGTGTGGCACTCAAACAAAGACAACTACAACATCCTCTTCCTCACCTACGAGGACATGGTTATGGTGAGATGTTTTTCCCCCTCTCAAGTTGTTCAGTTAAAATTCTTCCAGTCAGTTATTTATAAGAGTCTAAGGTCTCTTCTGTGTTGGTTTTGTTTTAGGACCTGAAGGGAGCAGTAAAGAAGATCTGCAGCTTCTTAGGGAAGAACCTGAGTGAAGCCGCCATCGAGCAGGTTGTGGAAAAATCTACATTTAAGACCATGAAGAAAGACCCAAAGGCCAACTACGAGTTTCTGTCAAAGGAGAGGCTCAATGGACAATTCATGCGTAAAGGTAATGTGACAAAACTGCAGCTCCTGAAAAGAAACATGTC
>NW_007579843.1:2215-12545 GCF_000690725.1 Stegastes partitus
ATGTGTTCCTTGTTGTACATAATCACACACATATTAACTACTGAAAGCACGTAACGCCAACATTTAGAATTCTTCCTCATTGTAAGCAACGTTGAATTTCAGCAGCCCCTTAGGATGATGAAATAGTGAACAATAATGAAGATCAGCAACCGTGCATTGAATCTGAAATGGACCAACTGCTGGATCCTGTTCTACATACTCCCGTACAGTAGGTGGCTGTGAGCAACGAAAAGCTGGATGTGCTCATAGCTGAAATCTCTATCTAGATTGGTTTCTCATGCAACTTTCAGAGTTCTGATGCACTACAATCGCATCAAAAAACAGAACATTTTCTTTGTATTGTATGACTTTGTATGCTGTAGAAATTAAACAAAGACCCATTACAAGTACTCCTCCAATCAGGTGTCTTTATTAGCTGTCAAAAGGAACTTGAATGGTGTTTCTGTGTGTATGTTGAAGGCTGCTTTGGTCACTGAAGCTGACCCCACACTTTAATTCTCTTCATCTGAAATGAGAACAGAGAGAAGAAACCAGTTTAGCAAACAGGATTAACGTGGAGCTTCACCTCTGCACGTAGTTCTTTTCTGAACATCAGTGTGTGTTGTTGTCCGTAGTGTTTATACATCTGGCCACAGATTTATCCAACTGTCTAAAAGTGAAAGTGACAGTCATATCTGAGAGGAATACAGTGGAAAAACGACCTAGAGTGACTGACTTTGTGTTTTTTAGTAAGACAATTTCTGATAAAATATGTATTGACATCCAAATGGCTCTTTAGCTGATAGTGATCCTGTCAGGAAACAAGCAGGAGATCGAGTGGTGAGCAGACATTTCTGGTCTGTGCTTAAACTGATTGCTATCAACTTCAAATTGTTTTGACCCTAACACTAAGCCCTTTCTTGCATGCTATAAATGATGGTAAATGCAAACCTGGGGCTTTGTTTCATGATGTATGTTTACTGATTTATCAGGAGAACTGGGCTGAACAATTTCATATCTGGAGCAAAGATTTTTCAGTTTAAAACATTTTTTTAAAAAAAAGCTAGCTAGCTTCAGCTAAGGAGAAATAGCTGAATTTGAGCTCAAAACAAACGTCTGCCCACCAGCTCACCTGCTGCAGGATCGCTATCAGACTTCACCTCTTGCAACAACAGATGTTAGCAAACAAACTCAGAGCTCCCTTTCAGTCTTTTTTTCACGCTGTCCCTCTCAGATGAGACTAGTAAGTTCACCACCAGACAAGTGGAAAAACTTCAGAACAATGTACACACTGAGTAAACAGCAACACAAACTGCTGTTTCTAAAGGAATGAAGTGCACATTACAGCTGTACAGTTTCTACACCATGCTGCTGGTTAAAAGCAGCAGCTCACAACTAAATCTCACCTTCTTCTTCCTCGTCCTCTTCATCCTCCTCTTCCTCCTCCTCCTCATCAGAGCTGAAGGTCCCATCTGGGAGGCTGTACACCCGGATCACTTGCTGTTGACAACAAATGGAGAGGGTCAACCCGTCAGCTCCAACATCTCACCGCTGGCTCTTTTGTACAACGTGTTTAGTGTCTCGGCTCACCTTGTTGGGGTCCTTCAGGATGAGGTACTTGCCCTCGTCCAGCTTGCGGCAGATGTCGATGACGCAGCGGAGGATTCCCCAGGCGTTCTCCATGCTCAGGTTGATCTGGCTGGCAAACTCATTGGGTTTGAACTGCTGGGTGCCCAGGATGACGTGGCGAGCAGAGTCCTTCACGTGGTACCGAGACACGTAGCTGCAGAGTGCACAGTGGTGTAATGACAGTCAGCCTAAGCTTCGCTCGTTTAATAAACTGCTGCTCTGCCAGAACTGTTGCTTATTGTCTCTGTTCCTCCTCAAAACAGGCATAATGTTGATATTAATCTCAAGAAAAAACAGCTGGCAGCGCGCATGGAGGCAGCGGCCCCTTCAGGAGACAGCGAGAGTGAAGGTTTTGAGTGTCTTGTCTATCCCAGACGTTCATTCTGCAAAACTTACAGCTGAGAGACTTTGCTGAACATCAGGGCAATATACGTTGCTAAAGTTGCAGCACTCGGATGTGATTTGGACAAACTACACCAACCTGGAGTCTGATTGGAGACTACTTACCTGAGAGAGAAGGAAGCGCAAACAGTATGAACGCAACAAAGGAGGAGGAAGAGAGCCAGGATCAATGCTAGACTAAAGGCTAACCCCTCCAGACCAGCAGGACCGTCACTCCTACTCTCCAATGTCCGCTCCCTCCACAACAAGCTGGACGAGCTACGTTTGCTGAGAGAAACCCGCAGAGAGTGGAGGGACTGCTGTGTGTTTGTTTTAACCTAAACATGGCTCCATGACAACATCCCAGACGGACATACAGCTGGAGGAGATGACATTGTTTCAAGCGGACACACAGACAGCTAGCTCTGAACTTTTCCAGAGCCGCTGCAGGAGCAGGACACTGAACATTGTCAGGGCCTCCTCACACTCTCTCCATAAACTGTTTGAACTGCTGCCATTAGGAAAACGTTTCTGGAGCATGAAAGGAAGAACCTCCAGACTGATCAACAGCTTCAACAGCTTCATTCCAAAAGCTGTCAGAATGCTGAAGTGCTGATCCAGACATGTAAACATGTCTTTATTTAATTGCTTTTAGTTTTTGGATCTTGAAGAAATGCTCTCTCATCTTGCTTGTACTACTGTTGTATGTACAGCAAAATGACAATAAACTTGATTTGATTTTGTTTTGACTTGATTATTCACTTTGCGGACATCAGTTTGTATCGAGGCCACAGTTGTTCCTGCATAGATAAACTGTTGCCACCATGAGCCAAAATAAAGCACAGAAGACATTTTTGTGAATGACAAATCAGCTGACAGGTATTCCTGCTGCAGTCACATCTCTCTAAAACATTTTTACCTACACCTTTATGAAGCGAGGATTCACAGCAGGACTATCATTGTAGGAGGATGCACCTAATAAACTGGCAACTGAGCGACCCTCTAAATGCAAACTCCGTCTTGCTAAAGTTCAGGTTTCAATCTGGCCTCCACCTCCTGACTCCCTCCACAAACAGTCAAACAGATTCAGTGGTTCTCGCTGCTCACCCCAGTTTGAGGTACTCGGATCCAGCCAACATGGCGCAGCAGGTCCAGCGAGCCAGTTTGTAGCTGTTGTTCTTCAGCTCGGTGGCCAGGACGGCTCCTCTCTGGGAGTCCAGCTTCTGACGCCAGTCCACCCCATTACAGTACTGATGAGGAAACAGAACAAAGCAACAACTGCTTATTAACAGATCACTCACTATTCAACTTACGCTGGAGAGAAACAGACTATACACAATCACTGCACTTGGTTGGAATATTGATAAATGAAAAAGAGCAGCTGGGTCCAGTGGGTTGTCAGGTTTAATAGCAAAATTTACCAAAATATGACAAAAAAAAAAACAACACACAAAACAAAACTAACAATGGTTTGGTGGGTTATTTTTGTAGGTTTAAATGTATTTTTGTGACTTTCACAATCTCATGTAAACTGAGATTTCACTTCAATCTTCCAGTCTTGAGAACATCAGGACCTGGACATCCTGGATGTGGATATTTGTAGTTACTGCTCTCTTTCTCAAAGTATTTTGAGACCTGCAGCTATTTTTCTGACATTTTATAGAAATGAAATAACAATAAAAAAAAAACAAAACAAAGGTAACTGATTTTTAACAAAAAATGTTTGGGTGTTCAGAATCAAAAATGTGGGTTTGCTGAAGTCATGGCTCCCTCTAATGGAAACAAGCAGAACAGATATGAACCACTGGATGTTGAGCTTCACATTTGTTTGACATGAATGTTTTTTAATTTTGCTCTTGACGGCTGCAACTATTGACTATTTCTTAAATTAATCAATAAAATGTTTAATCCATCTTCTTTTTAAATACTGCAAAAAAAAAAGAGACTTTTTCCACTATTTTGTTTGAAAAATTATGAAACAATCAACTTATAATTAAAGTCACTGCACATAGTTTTATTACTGATCGACCAACTGATTCAGCTCTAATAAAATTCTCCCAAAAGAGCCGTTTGTTACCCTGGAGTCCCACTCGTTGAGGGTCTTGATGTTGACGAAGGACACTTCTCCGTTGGCTCCGGTCATCACTCCATCGTGCTCACAGCGGACGATCAGATCGATGTCTTCCCCGAGCTTCCAGTGACGGTACCTGAAACACGAAGAGAGACCGTCAGCCAGGGACAGAGCACTTATTACATCCAATAATGTTCGCTAGTACGGAGTCACACAGGGTATACTTCTTAGCTTGTAATAAAAAAAATGCTATAAAAGTTACATTAAAAAGCTCAACGTTAACAGACATCAGAAGAAGCCAGAGCGTACCTGTAGGCTACAGATGCCACCTCACTCTTGTCCATGTCCTCCTCCACAAATGGGTTGCTGTTGGGGAACTTGTGCCGCTCTCCACCCTGAAGAAAAAGAAAACAAACATGATGTATATTCACAAGACAATAACGTGTGAATTTTGTGGATTCCTGGCTACCAGACAGCCTGTGTAGGTCGTGCAGACCATTAAATGATCTCACCATGCGTAAACACTGCTGGCTAAAGTTGTGGTTGATGTAAGTCGCCTCCATCGCCAGGTTGCGAGGAGAGTTGAAGGAGTTTCCTTCATCCTGTGGAGGCTCGTTGGCCGTCTCACTCACAGTCAGCAAATCTGAGAAAAACAGAGCGTTCAGAGTTAAACCAACACAAAAGCAAAGTCAACTGTAAAGCTCTGAAACTCAAAGCTCACTGCTGGCTCTGACGGTTAATTTCAGGGAATTCTAAATACGATGCACTTCATGGACAATTCTATTTCCTGCTTTTTATTTCTAGCTTGCACAAAAATGTTAATTCCCGTCATTTCATAGGTCTTCTCTGCCGCACATATCAAATTGTTACACCCTTCATGATCAAGAGGAGGTTTCACAAACACTTTCACAGTCAGCTGAATATCTCAACTTAAATAAAAAGCAGAGTGGTACTCAGTTGACATAAGTAGCTCTTATTTCCCAGGAATTCTAGTAAAATTAAACCAGGTTATTTTGGCACTAA
Organism: Stegastes partitus; assembly: GCF_000690725.1. Taxonomy (NCBI): domain Eukaryota; kingdom Metazoa; phylum Chordata; class Actinopteri; family Pomacentridae; genus Stegastes; species Stegastes partitus. The sequence continues at coordinate 7,299 of NW_007579843.1, forward strand.
ACTTTGATTCCCTTTAATTCTGTATCAAAACTGCATACATGGTCGCTAAACATGCATTTTCCTCCTGTAAACTGTTGCCTTTGCCTAAATGCTTGTGTGTTTTATTTGGTATAAGCATTTTGAGAGCAAAGGAAACACCAGAGTCAAATTCCTTGTATGTTTAAATGAAGTGGATTGATGACGTCCTTAATGTGAAATATTTCCATCCAGTCACTGCACTCTACAAAAACTCCTTTCATGTCCCAAAACATGCCTGGGGTTGTGACGGCTGACGCTGCATACATAAAATACTTCACAGTAAACATAAACAGGTCTTTAGTTTGCCAAGTTTGGATTATTCTCATCTAAATTCTAACATTAGGACTGAACTGTCTTTGTGAAACCAGCGGCTGGTGTCAGCAGATCTCTCAAAGCCTCACCAAAGTCAGAGTTGTCCCTCTTGTCGAAGAACAGCTTGTTGCCGACTCTTTGCACGATGATGTCCCAGGAGTTGACTGAGCGCGTGCAGCACATCAAGGTGGCCAAGATGGCATCGGTGGCAAACACGTTGCCTTGAGTCTTAGCCAGCTGGAGGAGAAAGAAAGAATGTTAATGAGAAAACTCCTGAACGAGGAGTCTTGCGACAGGAGGAGCTTCGCTGTGTGAAGAAGTTCCCACCTTGCGGATGACGGGATCGTCGGTGGTGGTAACGGTGTGGAAAATCCTCTTGATGCTCTTCAGCTGCTTTTCGTTGCGGGTGGTGATTCGATCAAACGCCTTGTCGTAGTACTCCAAAGCACCGCAGCACTCACTGCAGGACACAGCAAACCCAAAGTTCATCATCGTCTGCATCTCCCTCTAACGACTGACAAACTGCAGTTTACCTTCACCTACATGTCAACAGGATCAGCCACCTCCATGTATCTCATCTTCATCAGTCGGGGGAAGTCCATCTCCTCCTTCACCTCCCAGTCGCTCCTCACCTCCACAGACGAATCTCTGGGCTTCAGCTGGGCCTTAACGAACACAAACATGGAGGGGAAAAACATTTTAACAACTTTTTATTGATATTTTAAAATGCTGGGAACAGAATCTACTTCTGACATTATCTTTAAAGGGAGATGCAGACATGTTTATGCTTTCATTTTTTTGTGTTTATTTCTTATTAGAAATATCGGCTTCAAAATGGTGACTATCTGAAGGCAGGCGTCATTTTTACAGTTAGTAACTGACAGCTGGGAATTACAGCTATATATAGCTGTAATTACTATATATTACTATATATTACTATTTATCTGCCTGTGTTGAAAGAAACTAGATAATATGCTGTATAGATCAGATCTCCATCATCAGTTATCCTACAAATCAATTAATCTTAGTTACTTTTTTTTATTAATTGTTTGATTTATAAAATGACAGAAAATAGTGAAAAAGTCCACAGTGATGTTTACAAATGCTTCATATCTCTATAAAAGAATCTAGAACTCAAATATAATAACTTTTCCATCCAATGTCACACAGAAAACATTTAAATTCTCACATCTCAGAAGCTGCCACCAGGAAATCTTTTGGCATTTTTGTATGAAATCTGAATTAATCAATTATCAAAGCAGATGTAATTCTTTTTCCTGTTGAACAGCCAGTCGAATAATCAATGACCAATGAGATGAACTGGCTGATAAATACCTGGGATTTTTGGTCCCACTTCTGACGGACACCAAACTGCTTTTGGAACTTCTTCTGCAGCCGCATACGATCCCTGAAAAGACAAAAACCTGAGTTGAAACTTTGCAGCCTAACCAGCCAAGAGCTCAAACACAGATTTAAACTATAGTGAGGATCCCTCCTCTGGAGTCCAGGAGAAAAAACAAAACAAAACAACACAGAGAAAACTGGACATGTCTTTAGGACCTCACCTCTCCTTCTGCTTGGCGCTCTTCGGGAGCGTCTGCATGTTGAACTGGGTCATGTTCCTGCGGTCCTTGTCCCTGCGCAGGTTCCTCTGTGGAAACAAACACCAGTCTGTTACTGCACTGCTGAAAACACGATGCACAACAGTCACATTGAGATTGTTGTAGCTCAGCGATGATTTGTCGTACCTGAGCAAACCTCATGCGGTTCCTCTGGTACGCCGTCTTCTGAGTCTTGGCGGTGTCCACCAGCTGGAAGCTCGTCTCGTCCTCCTCGTGGAAGTAGGCGTACTGACTGCCGCCTCCGAACTGAGATGAATACTTATCTGATGATAACGCAGACACATTATGGTGTAAGAAATCTCACCAGAACCAGAACCATGAAGTAATCATGTTTTATTTGATCAGTCAATGATGTCTGACAGATTTCAACACCTTTACTTACAGAAGTGAAATGCTGCTCTGATGTACAGTTTAACACATTTAATCCTACGTTAATAAATGGGTTTAAGGTCTAATGTCTGTGTCTGATACATCTTTAATAATAGAAAATACACCTTTTACCGCATGTTGAGAAATGATTTGCAGTGACTAATTCATATGAGGATCAGCTGCATTAATGTACAATATCTTCAAGCTCCCTAAGTATCATTAACTTTATTACCACACAGACATTTCAAGTAAAGTAATTATAAAAGAGGAATATTTTTCAACAGTTGTCTCACTCACTTGTGTATCTCTTGTCTTGGTAAGTAGCTCCAGTCCAGTCAGCGACCTGTCAAACAGACGACAAACAACGTAAGAAAAATAAACTCAGCACAACATGGCTTCCTCAGAGGAGACAATGTGTGACAGACAAACCTTTCCCAGACGGTCTCCTTTGCTGAAAGGCTGGTAGGGCATGTCTTTAAATTTCTCTGGGACCGCACATGGACCCCATCCGGACGGATTGTCCTGGATCACAGGGGCGTGAAACTTCGCCATGATCTGAGGTTGGAGTAAAAAAAAAAGGCAAGAGCTCAGAAACCAAATTTTAAAAACCTACTATGTCATGATGCAGTGGATTTGCAGAGTAAAAGCTTGAGCTGCAGAGATTACATTCATCCCACACATGAACAGGGTCTCAGGCAATGAGCAGCACTGATTTCTCCAGCAATGCACTAAAAGACATGCACTGATCAGCTTGCGCAGTGGGCTAGTCATCATTGACCCCTGAACATGCTGCTGAAAATCCACATTCTCAGGCTTTGATTATTTTCAGAGCTGATTCCTTTTAAAACTGAGTCACTTGGTCAACGCCTAATCAGAAAATAAAATGACTGAAATGCTTAAAATTCAAATGATCACCTACTCTTTTAACAAATAAGTGTTATTGGTTGCTGGCATTGTACAGAACCTTATTTTTTCATATGTCTTTTTCTATAGTAAGAGGTCACCAAGACTCGGAGGAGTTATATAAAACAGAGAAAAGCCTGAAAACAGGAGAAAATCATCACTCTGGGAGGCTGGAAGGAGAAATTCTCCAGCATCATTGATACATATTTTTGCTGACTGACCAATTAGTGAATCTAATGACTCTTTAAACACCCCATCATGTCTCTTTCTGCTGTTATCCATGATAAGTAACAGCAGACATTACTGCTAAAATAGTAAAAACTATTAAAACTGTATTTTAATTGGACAAGGAGCAGCCTTGTGGACATACTGGTTGTTCTATTGACCTTATTAATCTATTACAGCAAAGCGGGAAAGGAGCAGGTGGCCAGAGACTCAATATGAGAAGAAAGAACTCTTATTTATTACTTTTTTTTAAAACTGAGCAGCAGAAGGGACGCCTTTCCTCCAAGATCACAGTGAGACACATTTATTTAAGAAGGCTTTTAGAATAAAATTACACTTTATTGTCCACCAGGATGAAAGATTATCTCCAGCTCACTTTGCAGGAGATCAACAAAGGCGATGTCACACTTAAACAATGGAAACCCTGTTACAGACTACATGATACAAGATTCCACAAATTAAACATCTAAAGCAAACTGTTTATTTCAGTAGCTTTTAAGTTCCGTCTGTTTGACATCCTTAATTAGTACAACAGCAATACATGATGGTAAATCTAGTGGGCCGGTTTGTGTCCTTACACGTCTCAGGAATCATCCTCTAATTTACGATTTTGTACAAATACAATTTGGACTCAATTTGCTTTATTATGAGCTCACTTTATACGACTCTGCTCTAAATATGTTCCTCGGTGGGTTTGGATGTCTGTTCATAAGCCAGCTCGAAAGACACGGTTATATCTGTACATATTAAAGAGCGACTCATTACTGAGGCGGCTCCGTCTAACATCTGGGACCACCGGCTATAACAATGTTAGCGTCACCACTCCCGCTAGATGCTAACAGACGCTGCTAATATCCAAAGACAACTAACAGCGACACACGCCTGATGCACTGGCATCCAACATAGATGCTGTTTAGTAAATGTGAACTACCTTAAACTAACGAGACGTGGATTAGCTTGTATGTGTGACAGAGTTAGCTAACAGGAGCTACTGCTAACGCTAATCATGCTGCCAGGTGGCCGCGTTAGCATGGCTAAGCTAACGGGGTGGAAAACCTCACACTCGGACACGAGTTTCTTTATGGTTTAGTTTAAACCACAAGTAAAAACAGGTACTTTTCACACGTCTGTACACATTTTGCTGTAATCTTACCGTGACCGATGTGACACTCTATGAAGCTTTTAAAATGAAACGGTCTTCCAGCAGTGAGAAGCCCGACGGAGCGCCGGTACGAAAGGAAGAGCCACAGTGCCGTAAAGTGGATGGTTGTTCCTGCCGTATTGCAAGTGCAACCGCCGCAATGTTAGTTCCGATCATAGATATGCTGTATTATACATATCTGTGGTTCCGATGCCAAACAGAGAGCTGCAAGACATAATAAATACATAAAAATTATGTAAATGCACAGACAAACTTACAGGGGTTGTGTTTCGAAACTTTTTGATTTCAAGGATTCAACTAAAGTTCATGAATTGACATTAAAACATTCGGCGATTAGAGACATTATTGTGGCGGACGAAAACATTAAATGGACATTATTATTATTTTTTGTTTAAGTGTTTCATACATCACCTAAAACGAACCACACATAGATACAGACAAAAACTGTGTTGGAAAGCAGGCGCAAAAACTAACTACTAAGAGGAGGGTTTATGAAGTTGATTGCATTTTTTTTGAAAAACAGATTTTTTATTTTTACTTTTACTCATTTGCACTTATTTTATTTCTTTCTGTTTTACTTTCGCCTAAATGTATCGCTCCTCTTGTGAACATGTTTGACGTTTTGAAATTAAAAAA
>NW_007579843.1:16980-20232 GCF_000690725.1 Stegastes partitus
AGCTTCCTGAGTGTATTTAACATGTTGGCTTTATCTTCTCTTTTCTTTTCTTTCAAACTTGTTTTGCACATCAGATATAAAGAATCGTTCATCATCAGTCTGACGTGTTTCAATTTGCCTTTTAAATGTTGAGTTGCTCAGTTAACCAGGCAGCATATATGTACTTTAATCTCACACAGTTGTGTCAAAAGAGCTTTAGAAATGTAAATCAGCACCTCCGAGGCCTCGAGTGTGTTTTCTGAACGTATCCCTCGTTCCAATTAGGATGTTGCTGATCCACTGCAAAGGTCAGGACATCTGATTAACACACATCACGTTGTGTGTCTGTGTGAGCGACGCCTGTCAGCTTCACACAGGGGAGACGCTTCCTTGGTCCTGCTCAGGGATCAGTCAGCTGATGGATGTTTCCTCGTCACACGTCGTGTAATGAACCTGATGAAACTCTGACTGTAGCAGAAGCAGCTCAGCACTCAGTTGTGCACTTTTCCTTGTTGTTTGTGTTGCATCACGGCTGGCAGCTGGACTCTGAGTCACATCAAACTGTCGTCCATCAGGGAGCTCTGGAGTAGCAGATGGTCAAACAGCGCACTGACAGCAACAGTTTTTTTAATATATGGATCTAAACAGTGATGTAACTGATGATTTCTGAAACAATTAGTCACAGAAACAATCACGAAGACACACAAAATGACAACAAAAACATGCAAAACAACCACAAAGACAGAAAAAAAACAATCGTAAAGAAATGCAAAAAAAGAGAAACTACTACAAAAAAATGCAAGTACAACACAAAGAGACACAAAATGACAACAAAAAGACATTTCAACAAGCAAACATGACAACAACAAAAAATAAAAGCAAAATAAAAAAAAGGTAAATTGTACATATGGAAATCTTTGTACTGTATTTTTTTTTTTCCTGCTTGCTTTTTTACTTCTTATTTTTATTTCATTTTTTAATATTCTTATATAATTATTTATTTTGTGCTACTGTGATAAAACAATTTCCCTTGTGGATCAATAAAATTGATCTAAATCTGATTGCATCACCTCAAAGAGACACAAAATGTCCACGATATGAATGAAAACAACCACAAACCTGTGCAAACTATTGATAAATGAGCGTGAAACAACAATACATTGAAAATAGTTACAGGAAAAAAACCCCACTATGAACTACAAGGAGAGGAAAGCACTATAAATGTACACAAAACCACAAAGAGACAAAATCTAACCTCAATGTGACACAAAATGACCACAGAAGCAAAAAAAAAAAAACCTCAAGGTTTGTGTCTGTGCTCCTGCTTTGCATGTTTCACCTAATGTCGAACAATGCTGCACAAAATTAGGTCTATATTTCTATTAACTATTTTATTTTTTGTAATAATTTATAATAAGCTAATGTTTTATTGTATTGTAAAAACAGCACCTGAGAGTGTAGTATAAAGGTGTGTTAAATGAAGCCTTAGTAGCATTAATATTCTTATCTCTTTTTATTATTTTTCTACCTGTTTATAAATTATCTCAGTAACAGAATAAAATACTCTGTTTTCGGTGTGATGTGTATAGTAATATATGAACAGGTTGGTAAGAAATAGCTAATAAAATGCAGTGTTAATTAACTTACACTGTCCATGTTAAACTAATTAAAACAAAAGAGAAGAAATCTGATGAAACGCGCCTAAAATTCTAGCTAAAAAGTCAGTTTGTGTAAGTTTAGTAACTACTGAGGAATCACACGTCGTACTTGTAGTCTGAAGAGCCTCGACTCATAAAAGAGCAGCAACGATGGTTAAAAGAAATAATGTTAAAACGGACAACAAGGACATTTTTCAGCTTTTCCGTGTTTTTTTTTTTTTTGAGCAGGCATCATCACAGTCACCTCAGCCCTCCAGAACATCACCAGTTAACCTGAACACCACCTAAAGCTCAACACCTGGAAAAGGAACCAGCAGCACAGAAAGGTGACAGTCAGTCATACTACCTTAACTTACCTTCTTCCTTCACATCTGAACGGTTCGGTGTGTTGCACTTTATCTTCATGTCGTCTGGTTCTGGTTTCTGATGATTCTGCTCAGTGGAATAAACTGAAAGTTNCCTCTGGGGGGCGGACTCGGGCCGGACTGGAGCCGGCGACGGTTGGGCCCCTCTGGGGACCGGACTCGGGCCGGACTGGAGCCGGAGACGGCGTAGCTCCTCTGGGGGGCGGACTCGGGCCGGACTGGAGCCGGTGACGGCGGAGACACTCTCGGTGCCGGACTCGGGCCGGACTGGAGCCGGCGACGGCGGAGACACCCTGGGGGCCGGACTCGGGCCGGACTGGAGCCGGCGACGGCTGAGCCCCTCTGGGGGCCGGACTCGGGCCGGACTGGAGCCGGAGACGGCGGAGACACTCCTGGGGCCGGACTCGGACCCCGGCGACGGCGGAGACCCTCTGGGGGCCGGACTGGAGCCGGCGACGGCTAGCTTCCGACTTTTTTTTTCTTTTTCTTTTTTCCGCCGGAGAACCCGGAGAGAACCCACGCTGTACAGGAGAACTCCACACTGAAAGATCCCAGATGTCGTTCCCAGGACGCGAACCTTGCTGCGAGGCAACGGTGCTAACCACCGCTCCACCGTGCAGCCCTTTTTTTTGACAAAGTAAAGTTTAATTTCTTTTGCACATATGATGGCTTTAAAATGTTCACAGTGACAAGAACATTTTAATTATACACGTTGAATAGATACAATTTTTTCCTTAAAAACACATATTAAATTGTCTTTTGTTGACAAAAACATTTGGCAATGAAATCAGGTGATAAATAATCACAACCCCAAGAAACCACAAAAAAACAACAACAAAAAAACAAAAAACAGTGGAGTCATTCAGTAAAATACAAACTTAAGCTCAATTTTAAGCTACTTTCTACTTTGTGGAGGGACGTGTTGCACTGTTAGCTCCACTGTATTCATCTGACTGCTGTAGTTGTGAGTTACTTTGCAGATTCCTTAAGTTTTACGTGAAGAAACACACGATGAATTTGTAAAATGCAACACATTGCTTAAGATTATACCTGTTTTACCAACCTAACACTTCAGATTTTTATGAGATGCTTGCTCTATGGACATTTCCAGACATTTTAAATGTAATTTTGTATTGTTTTTATCATTGTATTGATGTTTACATCTTCCACCGGTCATATAACCTCTTAAGACCCGAGCTCTTGTTTGATATATATTTGATTTTGCAAAGAGAATAAAAAATATAAAGAAA
>NW_007579843.1:21306-89756 GCF_000690725.1 Stegastes partitus
AAATGAGAGAACACTGAAAACACACACTTTGCTGCTCTGCAACTTTTTAGTTCAGACAATCTTAACTGTTCGTACAAACTGTTGTTGTATGTTATGTTACAACAATATGACCGAAAGAGACAAAATGACCACAAAGTGACACAATATGACCACAAAGACACACAAAATGGCCACAAAAGAGATGCAAAACTAGCTTAATAGTTTTGACAATCAGTTTGTGAAAGTCAAAATTTACAGCTAAAATTCTTGTTATTCTTATTGGAGAACACAAAACTTCATCACACTCTCCTTGTAATGTCACTTAGCGACTGGAAAATCTTTGTTTGGGTGAACGGTTTATCAAAAAATATTTATTTTCATTCCCAGAGGCTGCAGCTTGTCACTACTTGAGGGAAGCTTTCACAAGAGAACAAGAGAAAAAGTATTTCAAGGTTTATCATACAGTTTTTGGAAGGGGGTTGTCAGATGTTCAGGCTTCTATGGTAAGTCACAGAAATAAATATTGATCAGAGCACCCACAAACTAAAACCTTCTCCATCACCATCTCCAAACACAGTGCGAAGATGTCAGAAATGAGCACATCTGCCGGGTTAAAGCTGAACAAAGGTGAAGCCAGAGTTACAAATCTGCTTCATTCAGCTCAACGCCAGACTTGAATTTTGCCCGTCAGATTTGATTCAAAAAAAGTCAAGTGTTTGGTCACAGAAAATGTGAAAATAGGTGAAAATACAACCATCATAGTGAAATGTTTGGAGATAACGGTGCACATTTTCACCCAGCCTCCACAGCGCTGAATGTTGTGTTTCACATTTTGTGGTTCAAATTCAGCAGATCAACACTGATTTTCCTGCAACACACACATGAGATTCACAGAAGCTGAGATAAACTCCCACACACTGAGAGATTCATGAAAGTGAGCCAAAGTCACGGTTGATGATTTCAGGAAAACCAGCTGAGACGTTGATGAGTTATTAAGATGGACACCTCGTAATTGCTGCACAGCTTGATTTTATACGTCTATAAATATGTTGCCGCGAAACGAGTGGCTCCGTGTCCACTCAGGCGCTTCACAGCCGTAAATGAGGCTCAAAAAGGACATTAAGCTGCATCAGAAAAGTGTCAGCGGCTTCTGGACAAGTTCATGTGGCAGCACTGAAACATGTTACTCCGTTTCATGTCAGTGGTTTGGTCATCATGAGTTAATGATGTTCCTTTATGAGGGGAATGTGCAGCTTTCCTGACCACGTTCTCATCCTGCAGCTGAAAGATTTTTGTCTTTTTCAGTTTTAACACTTGTTTTGTTTGATCAAGTATAAAGACACAGAAGTTTGATCAGTGGAATAAGTAGTTGTGGCTTAACGTTTTATTATTATCACAAGACTGGCAGCTCAATGCAAAGACTGACTGAACAGGCCTGTTAGGAACAGGCTGCTAAGACTTCCTGTTGAAAGTGAATCAAAGGGCTGCAAAGGGATGAAACAACAACAAAGAAATCGAATCTCAGAGACAAATGATGACCAAAAAGAGATGCACAATGGCCAGAAAAAGGCAGTAAACAGGTTTCAAATGATCACAAAGAGACACAGAAAGCTACAAAGACACTTAAAGTAACCTTGAAGAGACTGGAAACAGCAATGAGATGCAGAATGACTGCGTTGTCAAAAGAACCACAAAAGACACAAAAAGGCCACTGAAAGATGCAAAATGACAATAAAGAGACCAAAATGAACAAAAAAGAGAAACAAAATGACAACAGAAATGTTGCAAAATTACCACAAAGAGTCCCAAAATTATGACAAACACTTGAAATGACAACAAAAAAGACACAAAATGTCCATAAAGAGACTCAAATTGACCACAATAAGACACAATATGACCAAAGGAAACACAAAAGGACCACAAAGACTTGAAACAATCACAACGAGATGCAAAAGGACCATAAACAGGCACAACACAACCAAAATAAAACTCAGTATGACAATTTTTAACACAAAAAAATACTTGAAATCATCAAAAAGAGACACAAAGTTATTGCAAAGACTCAAAAGGACCACAAAGAGTAACAAAATTGTCACAAACACTTGAAATGACCACGAAAAGACACAAAATGTCCATAAAGACACTCAAAAAGACCACAGTAAGGCACAATATGACCAAAGGAAACACAAAAGGACCACAAAGACTTGAAATGATCACAAAGAGATGCAGAAGGACCATTAACAGGCACAACACAACCAAAATAAGACTTAATATGACCAAAAGAGACACAAAATGATCACAATAAAAAACTAAATACACTGCATGCAGTATACAGAACCCACACTGACCAGTGTTGTTGAAGGATGTTTCCAGATGTGTTTATGTCTATTTAAATGTAATACATGTATGTTTTCATAATCATACGTGGTTATTCATATAACAATGTGCTGTTCTTATTATAGATATGTATTTCTATATGTGCATGTGTTAAGTTTATAAATTGTTTCTGCAGTCAGACAAGAGGCCAAGATAACATCTGTACTGTGTTTTATTCTCATGTACTCTGATTCAGAGTATATGACCGACTGAAAGCTTCATACCAGAACGTGGTGTACAAGTTTCTGCCAAATCACTTGAAGCCTGTTTCCAGAAGATCACCTTCATAGTCCTCCTCAGTCTTTCCAAAAGTGGAATAACTGTTTGCTTGAGTGTTCAGGAGAGACATAAACAGGATTCTCATGGTGTTACTAATGATGGAAAAGCCCGAACTACCCACTGGATAATCACAGCAGTCAATCTGTGTCAGAAGCGGTGGACTCGTTCTAAGTGGTGAATGAAGACAGCAGGGAAGAGAGTTTCAACAGCATAAAAACTTATGCATGCACTAAGAAGTCTGTTTTCACTTTCAGTTTCTCTCTGCAGAGACAAGGCTCAGCTCTTTGGTGTAACAAATGATCTATTTCTTGGAACCTCTTCTGCTCATGATTTCTTTTCGAGGGAGAGTTCAACCTCACAGTCTGATCTCGGGGGTGGTGATCCTTCTCCAGACGGACAGAAACCACTAATAAGAAGTAAGGTAAGTCCTTTTGGCTTTTCAGTCCGTGTGGGGAACTGATCAGCTATTCTCCCTGATGATACTGGTTACATACAAGCTGTGATATTTCTGGCTTTGCTGTTTCTCTGGCCATGTCTGTGTTAGTTAGTAACACTTGTTAGTTGTTAATAACTGGTTTGAGACAGGCTCAAAGAGGCTACACAAAAGCATGCTAATAACTTGAATGTATACCTGAAGTGTGTATTATCTTGGAAGATAGTGTTGGATTGGGATGAGGTGTCAGCAGGTACTAAATATTTAATGACTTGGATTGAAGGCAGAAAACCTCCTGTGTTGATGAAATCTGTCACAAGAATGGAAAAGGCTTCAGTTCACTCCAGCATCTAATAATGTGGTTAAAAATGTGTTTTCAGCATAACCAGGTCCTCATTGGTCCAAAGATGGAGATGCACGGAGTGATGCTCGGCCTTGATGGAGCTGGAAAAACCACCATCCTGCTGAAGCTGAAACAAGATGAGTTCATGCTGCTGTTCCAGACCATTGGTTACAATCTGGAGACGGGTGAACATAATGACTTAGAGTTCACTTTCTTTGACCTGGGAAGTAGACAAGAGCTCTGACCTCTCTGGAAACATTATTGTCCCAACACTCAAGCAGTGGTGTTTGTGATGGACAGCAGCCACAGGGACCGAATCATGGAGACCCACTGCGAGCTGGACAGACTGCTGACAGCGAAGGAACTGCAAGATGTCGTGTTGCTCGTCTTTGCAAACAAGCAGGACGTTCACAGTGCTGCGTCTGTGGAGGAGGTGACGGAGCTGCTGCAACTACACAAACTGTGCAGTGGGAGGTGCTGGCACATTCAGGGCTGTGATGCCCGCAGCGGGAAGGGCCTCCATGAGGGGCTGGACTGGCTCTCCAGGGAGCTGAGGGCCGCCCATTTCTAGGATGTTGACTAAATGGAGGGAATTATGCAGTGGAAAGCATTGTTTGCATGTATGTCTTTCCAGATGCATGTGTACAAGGTGTGTCAGAAAAGTTCCAGGACTGGTGTCACAAAAGATTTATTTCAAACCCAAACTACAAGTTTTCCCCTTCAGACGATCAACCAGCACGTCTACAACGAGATCCTGCGGCGTTTGCTTCGTTCGAGAAGAGGCGAGAGTTGTGACAGGACAAGTGGTGGCTGCTTAAAAACGTATGTGTGCACTAAAAATTCTGTTTTCTGAAAAGGTTTTATTTTTAGCAGCTCTTATGCTGATGGATTTTCTAGCAGAACCATACTGCACATTTTACCCTAATGGTGTGAATGAATCTCTGACAGTCTGGTGATACTGATACAAACGAGCCAACAGCTCAGAGGGAAGTATTAAACCCTCTTACTTTGCAATCTGATCGCACAGCGGCATGGACACAAGAGCCATGCATGGTCATTTCAAATGTGCAGCAAAAAAGCTGGCTGAACTGAGATATGTAGTTTGTTCTTTGCAAATCAACCACAGTGACCATAAATACTCCAAACAGTCACTTCCACACGAGACTTGGAAAACTACTATGAAGAGACACAAAATGGGGGGGCAGAAAATGACCACAAAGAAATGCAAAAGACCAGAAACAAACATAAAATGAACGGAAAGGGATACAAAACAACCAGAAAGCAACACAAAATGAACACAAAGTGACACAAAATGGCCACAAAGAGACATTAAAGGCCTTAAAGACACTCAAAATGACTGCAAGGAGACACGAAACAACTACAAAGAGAAAAAAAAAATGGCTGCAAAGAGTGTCACGGTGAAAAAGATGCAAAAGAACCACTCGAAAATGCGAAACGACTGCAAAGTTGTGAAAAGCAAGTGTTTTTTTTAAATGTGCAGCAGAATAAGCTGGCTGAACTGAGACATGTAGTCTGTTCATTAGGATCATATGTGGACCTTGTTGTGTTCATCCTCTCAGGCTGATGACACAGTTCGAACTGGTTTCCATAGTTTCTCCTGCCAAAAAAAGACAATAATAGGCTATTAGAGTTAACTGGAGTCTTGGTCCATATTGTATGTGGGTGAGAGCCTGTGGGCAGAGATTTACAGTGAGTCATCGCGATGCCACCAGCGGGCCCATCAACTGACGATCACCTCTGCCTGTACAGTAGGCACAGGTGGGGATCACACAGGCAGCTCAGACCAACAATATTTATAGCATGCTTGGCACAAACGGCTCACTTGCAGACCCACACAGCTCAACAAATCTCCGCTCTCATCAAACTGCAAGCCCCAGGGGCCTGGCAAATAAAGCACGAGCCCAGCAAATCCGTTTTTAATGTGGCTTTAATGACGGCTGTAAGCTCCTCGGTGGATCGCTGCAGAAGGGTGAGCGTGGGCGTGTGGGCTGACGAGCAGCAGCAGCAGCAGCAGCAGCAGCATGATAATACAGAGCAGAGGCATTGTTTCTCTGTATTTACAGCCAACTCAGTGTAAATGTGGCCAGCTCCACAGTGTGGGGTGCGTTTATTTTCATGAATGAGAGGCAGGAAGGTGAGTTTTTGATGAATGATGGAGGGCTGTTGCCACGTTTACTCCTGTTTCATCTGCAGATATATTTCAACATGTTCTCAGGTACTGCACTGAAATGAAACACCCAGAACTATCACACTAAATGCTACTTTGAGTCAGGAAATTACATGTACAGGCACTATTACACCATCTACTGATCCTCGTCACATTATATAAAGAGAGCAGAAAAGAAACTGAAACTCCTTTGTTCTGGTCCATAACTGAGGAAATTGTATAATATTTAGTTTGCCTCAAATCTCAAGATAGGGATTTAAAAAAAAATTAAAAATTAAGTCACATATTTTAAACAATACCTAGGTTTTTGTGACTTTGAAAAACACAATCTACCATAAGTCAGAGTAGAAATTTGCAGGCTTGAAAGAAGTGGGGCCATTGATAAGTGCCAATAAAAAGTTATGAGTAAATGGCTTATTTCAAGTCCAGCCACAAATTCTCAGTTAGATTGAGGTCTGGGCTTCCCAGGTCACTTGCAGACTGCCTCAGGTCGTCCTCTAGGATCTCTGTGTACTTTGTTGCATGTATGTTACCTTGTTGCATGTATGTTACCCTCTAGCGTTAAGGATGGCCACGTCATGATGCTGCCACTACCATGCTTCACAGTGGAGATGGTGTATTCTGATGAAGTGCAGTGTTTGCCATTTGCTAAGCATAGCGACTAGTCTGGCCAAAAAGCACAATTTTGTTCTCATCAGACCAATGGACCTTCTTCCAGTGGGACGTCAGACCTCGAAATTAAGTATCTGTTTACATTATAGTTCTGCTTATTTAACAAAATGTAAAAAAAAACAAAAGAGAAAACATGGCTGTCTCCAGGTTTGCTGTGTTACTTTTCTCCAATCAATAAATCCTTATCAACAGACATGTACTTCACTGAAGAACCACAACACCAAAAATGTCGCAAAAAGTATGCTTCCTAATGCTGAACATTTAAATATTAAACTCAGCTGTAAAATGTTACTGAGAGGAACATTTGACTTCTAGTGGTGTTCACAGACAAATCTCTCAATACAGAGGCCTAACTGAGCTTTATATTCCGTCTTAATGTAACATAGAAAATGCACTGTCTTTGTCGGTCTTTTAGCTCGAAGACTCTTTGACATTCACCAGGAAGCCACAATGTTTGCAAACATTCCAGAGTTGAAACCATTTACAATAAAGCCTGATGAAAGAAATACTACATGAGACTGCGTTGACTCATTTAAATAGCTGAAGAGTAGGTCACGACTTCAACTCTCAATTGCAACGCTACCTATTTTCCTTTTGACAGAAAAAATACATAATTGCTAATGCAGTCTATCATTCTGTTTCTCTGTTATCAGACTTTGTGACAACATGAAGCCTCTTCCTGGAGTTTACCTTTATATTGAAAACCAATGATCATCCACTGCAGCGGTGATAATAATCACAATAAAATTACATGTATGTCTGTGTGGATCCTGGTGCCATTGCAATGTAGACCAATGAACCACAACAGTAAAACTTCCTGCCTAATTATGTGTGTTTTCTCCCATGTGCCATCTAAACAGCTTTGAAGTTAGGGGGTGGACCCTCAATGCCTTGTGCTTGTTTTGTCAGAACAGCCGACAGATGCATGTTCAGGATGAGATCCAGGAAATTTGGAGGCCGAGGCCACACCTTGAAGTCTATGTTCCTCAAACCATTCCTGAGCAACGTTTATTGTTTGGCGGGGAGCGTTATCCTGCTGAAAGAGGCCGCTGCAATCAAGAAATACTGCTGTCATGAAGGAATGTATGTGGTCTACAACAATGTTAATTAAAGTCTCAAAGTAATATCCACATGAATGCAGGACTCAAGGTTTCCCAGCTGAACACTGTCCAAAGAATCTCACTGCCTCTGCCATCTCTTCTCCAGATAAATGAAACACACACACACATCAGACTGTCCACATTATGTAAAAGAAAGTATGATTCATCACCTTCTTCCACTGCTGCATGGTCCACTTCTAATACTTAGAGAATTAGATTCACTTTCACTGTCAGCAGACAAAGTACAATGAAGTGCAATTATTTTTCATATCCCAGCTTGCTGGTATGTTGGGATCAGAGCACAGGGTTTAAAGGACCACCTTCAGTAGCCACTGCATGCTGGGAATAACCCGAGAAGACCTGCTGTTTTGGAGATGCTCTGACTCAGACATCACAGTTTGTCAAAGTCTCTCAGGTTCTTATTTTCCTGCTTCCAGCCCATCAGCTGTACAAGCATGACTCACTTAACCTGTCAGTGGTGTTAATGTGGCTCAGTGTATGACATTTTTTTGTGGTTTTGCCAACAGTCATTACATGTATACACTGATTATTTATAATAAAGAAAAACAACAACATTAGTCTCATCTGTCAGTTTTACTCTGTATAACGACTAAAACCCACAAAATTAAAAAAAAACAAATCTGCACAAAAAAAAGACAGTGTGATTTAAACTGTGTGTAATTTACAGTTTGTTTTACACGATAACTTACATTCCTGAAACAGTTTATCACCTGTACTCCACATACAAACGCTTTCTGATAACAAAACAGTAAATGATTAATTTACAGGTTACAGAGGACGTAACAGGCAATTTATCTGAAAACTTCCAAAACCAGCTGCTTCATCGTTATTGTGCTATGATAAAAAATAATGTTTTGTTTTCACAGACCATAAACGAAACATTTAAAACAACATTGTTGCCGTTGCCAATGTGTATTCCTGGATCCATCCTGACCTGCAAACATCAGGCAGCATGAGCTAGTTTGTCGTCCAATGTCATCGAGGGTGTGTTATCGCACTGAGAGCTTTTTGACAGCGACAAATCAGCTCCTTCACAAAGGTCACAATTTCAGCTGCAACATAGATTAAATTTAAAGAACAACCACAAATTTTAGTACAATATCTGCATATATTTAGTGAGAAAGACGTGAAGCAACACAGTGTTGTCTGTCAGAAGGTAACATAAGCTTTTGTGGAAACATGTCAGATTTCATCAGTATAACCTCCAGAATGATCAATAGCTTCATTCCACAAGCTGTCAGAATGCTGAACTGCTGATCTAGATATGCAAACACGTGTTCATTTAAATTGCCTTAAGTTATTGGATCCTGACGAAACGCTCTTTCATCTTGCCTCTACCACTGTGTACGTACAGCAAAACGGCAATAAACTTGATTTGATTTGAGTATAAGTCATAAAATTGCTGCAAACAGACAGAAAATGAGAAAAGTTGCTAAAAGATTCAAGTCACCGTTGTTTATATGGTGCATTTAAAAGAACAGGCACTGAGTCAAATTTCATTTTTTTCCCCAATAGAGCAATAAGATTAATGTTACAAAATTACCTTACAAGTTTTAATTTGAAGGTTAAGATCCTTTTAAATTTACCTGACTAATTAAAATACATATAAAAAGGTTTGGATTCAGCAATTCTTATTGTGAGTGTAAATTGATTTCATGTGTGACACTGGTGAATAAACAGCAGTCAGTGTGCAGGCAGTATTTTTGTGAATGGGACTGTTGTCTTAAAATGCAAAACGGCAAATTCAAAAATGTTGCTAAAGACAAAAATATTATGATCATACTTAGGCTTTTTTTTTAGCTGCTCTAGAGCCAATAAACCAGGCTGTGTATGTCATCAGAAGGTAGCGGGATAGACTACGATACACATGGCTGGAACAAAAAGAGTAGAAGAAGTTGGAAACAAAACCAAGTAATTACTGGCGCTTTCCTTACAGAGTTTCCAGGTGACTTCTATATCAACATTGGACTATACTTCATATTGAAATTAGCATTTTCCTCTTCTTGTGTGTTACCAAGGCTCATTTTTGCTTTTATTTTCCCTGTGAGGTGTATGGTTAGCCTGCCATGACTTCCACCAAATGGTCAAAACCATTCAAAGACAGCTGTCACATTAGAAACTTCTATTCTTTCATCCTTGATTAGAGTCATTTAATAATGAGTAGCTGCCAATCTGGTACCATTTTCTAGATAATACACACTTGTCATGTTGTTATTAGTTGTAATATGTGGTTGCGCCACTAATTGGAGACTTTCACTGTTAATTATTGAAGTAACTGGTGGAGACGGGTAGCTCCATGTTGGAGGGTACAAAGCATTGTGGGGGTTTAGCTAGTAAAGGGATCCAATGACAAATGCTATGTCCGTAAACTGTGAATCTAATGTGTTTGCACTACCCTGCTACGGCACAAATTGTGGCTAGCGAGCGACGTAATTAATAGCTCGTGAAGTGTCCGAAATGTTACTTTACTGAGGTGCTCCCTACATAGTTCACAACATAGTGGTCCCTATACAGTGAGTAGGGAGTAGGGAGTGAGTGGATGACTTCGGACACAACCAAAGTCTTCTGTGATGCTTAATGACCACCAGCCAACATGTGTTAACATAAGCCAGGATGAACTATGGAAAAAAAAAAAAGCTGATCTCAGTGACACATGTGACAGTCACGTTTGCGGATTGATGTCTGTGGCTTGAAACAGACATAGCCAAAGTGTCAGGCTAAGGTTCCTGCCGAAATCAATCAGTTAAAAATTTCCCTGAAGATCTGGATCAGAACATCTCTAGAAACAACCCAAACCATGGCTCAGTTTGAAGATTTGCCTGTCGAGGGGATGTGCTGCACCTGTTTTCTCCTTTTAGATCAAAATGAAATGTCACAAAATCAGTACTGAACATGTTCGGTGTGAAAGGACCTTAAATCTTTTTTTTCTTATTAAAGTTAAACAATTGTGAGGCAACATTTTCACGAGGTATTTAGACATATTTCATGCTATCTCTTTATGTCTAGTGCAGCTTTAAGCATCTTTGTCTTGAATTTCTGACCATTCATGATTTAAACAAAGCCACAGTCTTAAATCTTACTTCTCTTGAGGCTAGATCATTTTTGGTTAGATTTTTATGCTAGTTTTAGGTCAACAGAACATGCTTTTGCAGTTTATCAACATGATAATGTAACATTTGACCTCACATAAGAAGCACTCAACAAACAGGTTCAGAGTGAAGACAACGTGACTTAAAAGAATTCAAGACATTCACCATTTGACATGACGTCAAGGGTACATGACAATTTCCATCTGTTATCGTCTGGATGCTGTAGATCAGATACTACATCTGTCATCAGAATTATTTTACATGAGAGAAAGGAAGCGATATATTTACACACGTTAGGGCTAGTAATCTAATCATAAATTATTAATAGATGTACAAACAGAAAATAAATATTGACAGAAGTAGTTATTCAGTTTGAAACGTCTTTGGCAGTAGAAATGATTCATATGCATTCAGTGTATGAGCAGTGAAGGTTATTTAAACTTATCGTGGGAGCGGTGTCGTCATCACGAGAAACGGACGTTGCTTCAGATGAAAGGACGCCTGTTCTCTGTAAACGGGTTGAATGTTTTTCTGCACACGCCTTCAGTGGAAGGAGCTAAGATGCAGGAAAGTGATGCAAGTGGGAGAAACATGGATGTAAATATTAAAATTGGCATGTACCCACGGTGCCTTGAACTGCATGCATTTGGACTTTAAAATAACAAAATATTGAACTATGACAAATTTAATGCAAAATTATTCCTCTGTTCACATTAACTTTGTCATGGTTTGATAAATTTGTTGTTTTATGAGACAATCTTTTTTAGCATTTTAGCACAAGCACCTCTACTTGTCCAGCATTGACACTGTGACATGTTCTTTAATATCCCTGCTTAGACCTGGTTTTGATGTTAATTCCTTCACTCTTCATGTGACTTCACAGCACAGTATAGCATAGATGTTCTCTTTGGAAATCTCTCTCTGTGTAAATCTCAGTTTTAAAGCACAGATTCCAAGATTTGGAGATGTCAATTATGTTAATGAAAACATTTCACTGATGTGCATGAACAAGGGGTTTATGTGGTCAGTCACTGTGTTTCCATATAATTCTCAATTGAATTTGAAGCAAATATTTGTAATGTCACAAATAACAAAAACATTTTTAAAAAACCCACGAAAATGTGAATATGCTTGTTTGCATTAACTGTTTCAGAATGAGAAAACCACTGCGTGGTGTGTCAGAAGGTAGTGTTATAGTCTATGTTACACAAGGCTGTAATTAACAGAGCAGAACAAGTCAATGACAAGAACAACAAACAAAACTTTTACCGTCTTTGACAGAAATATAGGAATAGTTAGGAAATGTTTTAGTTGGGAAAGTTGTAATTATTCTTTCATGTCGGCTGGTATCGGACTTGTTTCATGCTGATCTGACAATTTGGCTAATGTGTAGATGGAGACTTCAAGCTTAAGTACAGCCAAACCTGAGCAAGAGATTGTCACATTATGGTGTATAGAGGTTTAAGATATAAACAACAACAAGATAAATGTGATCACATTAAATAAAGGCACAAATTTGTACATTCATATATACATGCGTCTATACACATACTGTATATACACATTATAAACACTCATGGACATGAGTCTGTTAATCAAAAATGTCATTTTTGAGGCCGGTCTGATCTTTTTTTGGGGGGGGCGTGGGTTTGCATTGCAAACATAGTGCATTAGAGGCAGGCTGTCCAGTGTTGTACTACTGAGTTCACTTCAAGCTTACTGTCCATATTTTACACTATAAATAACTTATCTCCAACGAGGTGCTCTGTTCTGTGTTGTCTTCCGGCAGAGTCTTAATGCTTCCATTTTTGGCTCCGTTGAGCAGCAGAGGGACAGTCAGCGAGGACCCGTTGGCGAGATCTTTCCCCTTCACGTCCCCAGTGTTGTCCCTCTTGTCTGGGGAAGACAGCTCCGTCGCTCCAGGCGTCGCTCCTTTCTCTGAGAACAGTGGCTGTAGGCTCTTCGCCTGGAAGCTGCCATTTCCGTTCTGTGCAATTCTGTAGACCTCAGTCATTTCTGAGACATCTTCATCGTCGTCGTCCTCTTCGTCCCTGATGGCTCGTCTCAGGCTCTCCCTGGGCATCAGCGCCCTCCTCCCCTCATCTTGTTGCTGCTGGTGCTCCATGGGTTCGTGGTTCTCCACCTTCCTTGTGGAGCGGCAGAGGGCTTTCCGGAAACCCCTCTTGAAGTTGTCTGACAGGAAACCGTAGACGATGGGGTTTGCGCAGCTGTTAGCGTAGCCAAGCACCACGACAAAGTAGTAAAGGCCTTGGTACTCTTCGGGGAGGGACACCAGCAGGTTGATGATGTTGAGGGCGTAGAAAGGCAGCCAGCAGAAGACAAACACCGCAACAACTATCACAACCATGCGCGTCACTTTCCGCTCCGACTTCCTCCGCTTGGTCGAAGTGGCGTGGACTTTTTTACCCGAGCTACGGATCTTGAAGACAATGAGCAGGTAGCACAGGCAGATGATGAGAAGAGGGCAGAAGAATCCAACAGTGGAGGTGTAAATGATGAAAGCAGCGCTCCAGATGTTTGCCGGCTGAGGCCAGGCGATGTTACAGGTGCCTCCTGGCTTCTGGATGTTTGCAAAGATGACCACCGGCAGAACAACGAGAAACGACAGTGCCCACACTGTGCCGTTCACCACTTTGGCCACCTGAGGCCGTCGCCACTTTGACGACCGAATGGGGTGGACCACGGCGAGGTAGCGGTCGATGCTCATCACTGTCAGGCAGAAGATGCTGGTGAACTGGTTGATGGAGTCGACAGCCATGACCAGGCGGCACATGAAGGAGCCAAATGGCCACGACTGGAGGGTGTTCTGAACGGCCAGGAAGGGCAGGCCGAGCATGAAGAGCTCGTCGGCGATGGCTAAGTTCAGGATGTAGATGTTTGTCACCGACTCTATCTTGGAGTAGTGCAAAACAATGTGAATCACCAGAGTGTTTCCGCCCAGGCCGATGATGCAAACAATGATGTATATGAGTGGGATGAGGATCCCTGCCACGCTGGGACCTGAGGAGACATCTGGGACGGTGGAGTTGGTGGAGTTGAACAGCGTCTCGTTCAGATCGCTGTCGTTGAACATGAACATAAACAGAGGGAGGCCGGGCGAGGGGCTGGCCAAGCTGCCGTTCTCCCACGTCTCAGCCATCATCTCCAGTCCGGGAAGCGAGACGTCACCCATGGATGTGCTCTTCCTGTCGCTTTGTCCTTCTGCTTCTCAGCTCCCACCCATCTGCTCTGTTGGGAGGAAAAAACAGTTACAAGAGTGAATGGATGACATTTTCCAGGCTTGTTTCATATTTGAGGCAGATGGAGAAAATAAAGATCTTTGTTTCCTGAAGACACGAGACAATGATGAGATTTTTCCAAACACCAGTTTGCTTGCAGTGCTTAATGCTGCTGACTTTAAAAGCATTTTCTTAACAGGAACACTGCGCGTTTGCACATTTAAACTTTAAGGTGTTTATGTTTACTATAAAAATAGCAGTCATGACAGTAATACAATAAGAAAAATAACTACAATTTATAACACAGATGAATAAAAAATTCAATAAAATGAAAAACTGCAATTTGTGCAGAAGCCTTATTTCAGTATAATTTGTTATTATTCTGTTAATTTGTAATTCTTCATCATTCCTATAATTCTATTAAGTCATAGAACTTAAGTTGTGTAAGATTTGTATTTTATGTGTAAATTCATCATTTATGTTGTTTTAAAAACTAGATTTGAGCAAGTTGGTTTTTCACAACAAAAGAAATAAAAAAAATTGGGGCAAAAGCTGAGCGACAGCTTTTGCAAAATACTGTTTCTTTTTGAAGCCTTTGTGACAAAGTAAGTTCAGCATAGCCTGGTTGTCTGGTTTAACTAAACCTAATAACCACAGTAGGTTGTTGATGACTGAACATGGACAGGTCTAAAGCTGCATATCTGTCACAACAAGAACAAACTACGATCCTAAACCAATATGAGGATCCAAATACTACACTGTGGGACTATATGATGCTCCATTTTGTAGGTTGAATTTCTTCGGGTTTTCTATGCAAATTTCAGTGTGTGAGTCCCTGCTGGTGATTGGTGGCTGCACCCAGACCATCTGTGCATGTGATATTATTATAATTTATTGGAGTAGCATCCTCTCTGTTACATTTGTGTAAATTACCTACTTTATAATAAAGGAACATCAGCTTTAGTTAAACGGTATCCTCCTGGCTGTTGTCTTTGTTACTTCCCTCGCCCCTGCTAGTAACAGTTGCTAAGGTTGTTCTTCAAAACACAAAAATAAGCAAAGCCATAACTTTCGATAATAGCGATGCATTTGCTCAGGTGCCTTTGGATGCACTCCAGTAAGAAGTGAACCACTGTCTTAACCCTGATAGCTCAAGTTCACAGTTCAGGCCACCGGTGGCCGCCGACATGTTTCCAATGAGAAACACAGAGGAACAAAAGAAAAACTCAGTAAACAGATAAACTGACAAAAAGCAGGTGGGACGGAGGTGGATCTGAGATGATGACTCACGCAGGAAACAATTAAAACCTGGCTGAAGGTGGATGTTTGCATTTCGATTGATTTGACCACAGCGGCTGTATTTGGCTCTTTTGATACAGCAGGCAAATTAAACAGAGGGTGTTCCCACACATGGATGACGCTGGTAATTGACATTTCATTAGTAACCCAGCAGCACTTTGTTTAACATGAAGTGGGAACGCACAGGGAAGGGAGAGTCGGTGGGAAGACACTGTGGAGGTGAACCTGTAAACAGATACTGACCAGCTACTGAAGGGAAACAACAGCTGCTACAGCCGCCCACACAGTCACTTCCATTTAGAAATGGAGCGGAAACACAGAAATGAGCCTTTATTCAGGCTGATATTTGTCTGTTGATCCATCAGTTTGCCACTTCGTTATAACTGAAATAGATAGATGAAATGTACATTTACATAAAGTTCTCTTACACTTTAGTTTTGTAACAGATTTCAAATAGTCTCAATTCTTTTTTCTAAATCTGAAAATGTTGGGATACGTCTCTAATATTTACATTTATGCAGATATCATCACAATGCTGCTACATAAATAGCGCTGCTGCTTACAGCCCACCACTTTAGTCCAAACTGAAGAATCTTTAGGATCCTCAAATGAATTGGTAGAAAATGTGAAATGTTGGTTTATAGCTGCAGCTGCTAAGAATAATGATATCATAATTTTGTTAATTAGCATAACGCTGTAAGTAAGAAGATATACAGTAGAACTTGTTTCTCTAAAGTCCTGTCTAACAAATTCATAGTGGAACCAAGATTCTTGTGTCACAGTTGGGGGCAATTAATTATTCAGTTCCACATCTTATTACCATATAAAGCTGAGCACTTCCCAGACCTACAGTGAATGTAATTATCTGTCAATGTAACAGTTGATGGATATTAATTCAATTCAATTCAATTCAAATAACTGTATTCATCCCCAAGGGGCAATTTAAAAGCTCACTGTGTATTTAATATAAAGACATAAAAAATAAAAAATCATAAACAATTAATACATCATATTAAATAATATTAATATAATAATATTAATTAGATAGATCATGGATATTTGCCATGTTCAATTACATGGATGTGCAAAAAAACAAAAAAAAAAAAAAACAAATATAGCCAAAGGAACCATGTGCTCATGAATACAACTGAACTTCAGCAGCGATAATGTTTAGTGTTGTCTAGCAAATGTCCAAAGAATGCAAATGTGATGGACTTCACCTGCATTTTAACATGTGAGCATGGCTAGCATGCTGATGGTGGCATTTCTCTCAAAGCATAGCCTACTTGTCTCACAGAGCTGCTCAGTAATGGACCATAATGCAGAGAACAAACTATTAATACTGGGAGATGTTGTCAGACACTTAAATTGTCTTATAGGCTTAGAGTTATGTGTGAAAAAACTCAAATGATGCTCATATCATATTAGGTTTGGGGTTATAACTACAGTTCATATGTATTTCTAAGTATACAGGAAACATAAGTATTTTTTTAAAAAAAAAACACACAAAAAAAATCTGTAAAAAATGTTTTTTAAAGTGCAAAATATTTAATTTGACCTCCCTTTGTGTTGGTCTTGAACTCCTTTGGGCAGATGGTAGGAGATTTACCCCACTAATGCTGACTTCTCCAGGTTTCACTGACATGTCAAAAGTTTCTTATTCTTTGAGCTGCTTTTTGCCATTGCAACTGGTGTTGAACATTAAATACACATATTGTAAGAGTTTAATTAAGCTTGCTGATATATAAAACCAAGCCTCAATCACATCATTCCATTAAAATGTAAAGGGTTCCACCATTTGAAAGGACATAAAATCGTAATTTAGCATCAGCAAGGCTACTCTCAAATACAAATCAGCAAATTGCTGGAAATTCAATATGTGGTATTCAAACTTTTAGCAAGAAATGAAAAAGGACTGGAGAGGGGAGGGACAAACAAGAAGTGGAAGGTCAAGAGAACAGTCAGTGTCGGATAAGTTTCTTATTTAAGAGACCAGAAGAAGTCTTGATCAAGAACTTGATCAGCATCTGGCAGTATTATAAATTGATCCTTCTACAGTCAGGAGAAGTTTCATCAGTTTAATTCATCCCAGTTTAGTTAAAAGGTCCCTGATGGTTGCATTTTTTGCTTTTTACAGAAATTGGTTACTTCAAATTATTTACTATTGAATTTTTAAATGAAAATAAAGTAAATCTGATGAAATATCCTGATTTTAAGCTAAGATGTGGTCGTTTTTCCTGATTAAACCGAATGTTACATGTTATTAGTTCATGGGCTGACGGATCTGTTTTTAAAGTTTCT
The DNA here is from genome assembly GCF_000690725.1 of Stegastes partitus. NCBI lineage: Eukaryota > Metazoa > Chordata > Actinopteri > Pomacentridae > Stegastes > Stegastes partitus. Next base: position 38,626 of record NW_007579843.1, read on the forward strand.
TGTTATGATAAATGGTGTAATTTTGGTGATTAAAAAAAAAAAACCTGCCTTTCAAATCCACAGATGGGTTTTTGGGTTCTCAGACTAAGAAAGAGACTTTGAAATAAATATGTATGTTCATTCTAAACTTCTAAAACATCATGGTGGACTCAGACTTTTGCTGACCTACGCTATTATAGCACTGTGTAATACTAAAGACAGCTGCTCATTAGCGTCGCTCCTTTGTTGTCCAACAGTAACTAAACCTGTCACACTAGAATCTCAGAATTAATGTTTGCTTAATATATAAAACAAAAGTGAGCGGTTTATGCTAAGCTAGGCTAATCGTATTTAACGTAAGGATGTTGTCATATTCTTGTCAAACTCATTACAAGCAAGTAAACAAGTGAATTCCCCAAACTGTGTTTCCATGATGCCACATTAACACAGATGTGCACAATGGAAATAACATACCTACAGAGGCACATATAGGTTTGTCATTTAATTTCACTCTTCACTGACTGCACAGCTGCACCATACAGTTGAACACAAAAATAAAAGGGTCGCAAACATGATTTTAAAGAAAATCATCTCAGAAGTGTTTTCGTCCTTTTTGTGCTCTCTGAGAATCAGCAGCGAGAACATCACAGATGTGCCCTGAGCTCTCCGTCAGAGTTCATCAAACAAACCGACTGAAAGGTTATTGTCACGTCGAGGCGACAGCTGCAAAACAAGACAAACACACTAAGTGTACGGTTTGTTCTTTTTATGGGAGCCAGAGTGGTGTCTTTGATTTCATCTGAGTGTCACATTAATCATTTTTCAATATCTCCAATTCCTCGTGATTACGGACATTTCACATTACATTTGGGCTCCATGGAAACCAGAGGAGAAGAAAAGGCACAGATCAGGGTCATAAATCAAACAGAACCAAATAAAACAAGGGCGGATTTTTTTTTTCTTCCCTCTTCTCGAGTGAAAGTGTTTCAAAGAGAAGAAGAAAGAAAAACACGCTGTTCTTCTGCTCTTTGATGATGAACAAGGACACGATAAAGCGAACAGCTCAGGTTTGAGCCAGAGTAGAGTGATTCATGTATGATGAAGGGCTATTTAATACAAAGATTAGCTTCATATATTGGCTTCGCAGCACACTGAGCTGATACTGCTGATTAATTCAATGTCAAACACTGACCTTTTATATAGCAAATGTAAAAAGCCTCAATGTAAAAAGTCTTTTCTGCATCAAATTGTGGTTCAAATAGAATTTTCTCCAACTCTTAGCATTACAAAATTCTGCTTGTCTCATTACCTGTGAGGATGTTTACCACATCAGCTCCAGTTATGAGTACGAAGACAAACATTTTTAATATGAGGAAACTAGTTTGGGTTTTCCTGCGTATCCATAATATGTGAACAGAAAATTCCTGCGAGGTTCACCTGCTTCCAGGAAGGCTTTTTGCCCTGCAGATCCATACCAAAAGAGCTGTATATTAATCTGAATGAGTGCAATTTAAATGATGAGTTCTATTCAAAGGCAGGAGAAGGAAAGAGGGGTTATTTTTGCAGCACTTGTGCCGTCCAGCAGAACAAAAGAGAACAAAGACGAGAGGGAGCGCCACCACTGTGGATGGGAATGTGACCAGATATCACAAAAAGCATAAATGCATCCAAGAAGCATTTAACTGAAGTCTGATTGCTCAAGTGCTTCAGGTTTGAGATGCATTCAGGAATCACAGAGAAATTCAAAACACTGATCCCATAAAGGGAGGTGTTGGTGTGTTCTTTCACTAGTTTGATAACTGAATAAAGTAGGGATGAAATGAAAATGAAATGAAAAATACGTCTATATAATATGTCTCCAAACAAGTTTTTTTGGTCCCCAATCCAAGTCAATTAATGTTTATAATCTGCCGATACTTCATATAATTTTCTTCGATAATACACTCTTCAAGTTTCGTGGATTAGCTGTAGTACCTGGTTGCACCACCAGGTGTAGATTCATGCTTATTAAGTGATCAGCAGAGGCAGTAGTTCCCTGAGCATTGTAGGGGTTCAGCTAGTAAAAAGGCACCATGACCAAGTCTTCTGTTACGTTTCATAACCTTTGGCCAGTGAGAGCACATATTTTAAGTTGAGCCTTGGTTAACTCGGACAGTATTCCTACATGCCAGCAGCATATAGTCAATATTTATTTCCATGGTTTGAAACAGTAATGTCAGCACAGGACAAATAAATGTTTTGTGGCTCCTGAGCAAAGACTTTCTAGTTGACTAGTACAAGGCAGACATGTTGCTTAACTAAGTTATCTCAAACCTCACTTACTCCAGTCAAACGTTGTCAAAGCAATGTTCAACCAGCCAACCACTGAGAAACATAGAATATGTGTTGCATCATTTTGTGTGTCCCTGCCAGATTCGGACAGATTTTGGCAGCCTGTCATTCTCTGTATCAGAACATGCTTCTATCTCTTCTCTAACTTCACCCAGAGAGCTGATATCTAACTCCCTACAGCATCAGTTTAATGAGGAGGAGTGCAATGTAAGAAACAAAAATTTAGATTTTTCCAAAACGGAAACAACTTATAAATATTTCAAAAGACTTGTCTTATTTTGTTGGGTTTGTTTATTTACCATTGCTTATTATAGTAGAAAAAAAAAAACATTAGTCAGTTAATCAGCGGAATAATGGGTACAACAGAGGCCTACCAAAGGCCATCATCGAGGCAGGACGTTTGACAACAGAGATGAGCTCTGATTTATGTCAGTGTCCAACCAGGCAAAAGCAAAAGGACAGAAAAAATAAACCAGCAGCGTATGTGCTGACACAACAAGCAAAAGTGCAATTAACTACATCCTTATTTCACTCAGATACAACACTGATGCTGGTTCAGACAGGACACTTTGTCAGATTTACCCATTTATTTGGGATCACATGCATTTGAGTGTGGCAGTGACTCTGCTCAAGTGATGCTCTGGAACAATCTGAGCAAGCATGACACAGACAGTCCCTGAGATCACAACCCCCCCCCGACAGAGCCTTAAATTCTCAATGCTCAAATAAATACAGTATGAACACAAGAACAAGGAGTCCTCACTTTACAAAATCCAGATTACATAGTTCCAAGGTACAATCACGAACCATCTGCATCTTACAGTCTCACGGTATGGGAAACAACCGGGATTATTCAATTCAATTCAATTTGCAATTCAGTTTTATTTGTATAGCACATTTATAACATATGCCATCACATAGTGCTTAACATGGTCATGTGAAGACCTTACAGATTTAAACAGAGAACCCAGCAATCCAAAGTAGCCTTTGGACTCTCTCTGAGCAAGCGGTTGGCAACGATGGGAAGGAACCAAAAACCCCCCCCAAGGGAGAGGGGAAAAATAACCTCTGGCAGAACTGGGCTCAGGAAAGGCAGCTATCTGCCTCGACCGGTTGGGTGAGAATGATGAGAATGGTTATTTAATAGGCGGTTATGAAATTGAACTGTTTTAAAAAGGGGGGTGGTTGGGGAGGAGGAGGAGATTTGTCCAGAATGAATGAACACTGCCTCAGTTATAAAGCACACTAAATGCGTGGGCTGGACTTTTATGCAATGAAAGATTGGACAGAAAGAGTTCCATACATTTAAATCAACATATTTTGATGACTTTCTTTCGCTGTGTATATAAAAAACTTTCCTGGAAACAGTGAAAACATGGCGGATGTGGAAAAGCTGGTGTATTAATGAAAACAAAACAAGATTAAATGCATGTAAAGTGCAATAAAACCTCCACTAAGGGAAGACAAAATGTCAGATTGCATGTTGGACTGATGAGGAGACTTTTTTCCGAGGTGTCATTTTCTTCTGTGGTAAATGAAAAATTAGCACCAACTGTCCAAATTGTAATAGTCATAGAACAAAAGTGGATGAAAATACAAGTAGATTCCAGAAGTAATGTGTCTAAAATGTGGATGGAAACCAGGAATTGCTAAACAATGAAATATACTTGGAAGTTCATACCTAGATTTCTAAATCCACACATTGCATTGTATGTGTGTGCACCATAGTAAGCCACCACCACGAGTATATCTTGTCCTTTTCACGTCTTCTATAAAAGGCCTTTGCATTAGCCTGTTGTTGGAAGTCGATGATGTGACTAACCTTGCCTTGGAGATATTTACTGTATATATCTAAACTGATGCTGAATACAACATAACCGGCAGCTATTTTGAGAATTTGCAGTCATCCTTCAGTAAAAATGTCAAATTTGTGCTTTCAAAATGAGATTACTTGCTGCTTCTCTTTCATATCTTCTTTATCAAACACAATAGACCCGAATACATTCACCTTTTGTACAAAACAAGCAATTTCCCTTGGGCTCTGGCAGGTTGTGAATGTCAAACCTGTTCTTTCAGGGGCTGAAAAATACGTGAAAATAGTCACAAGTGGCACAAAAGAGGAAAAAAAAAAAAAGAAGCATTGTAAGATTAGCAGCCTCCTCTTCAAACAAATCTTTCAAACTCTCAATGTCGCGCAGCTGTGACATCATTTCACATGTTTTACAACCTCCATGCCTCACAATAATCCATTCATCAAGCTCACTGTCTACATCTCAAACGGCCTCAAGTCTGTCTAATATCTGCATCGTATCCGTCAGATTTCATTCCGCCTCATTAATCTTCGCACTAAATGCACTGGGACCTTTTAAACCTTTCTGAATCCACTCAGATTGTAAATTGAGGTTCTGAACTGATGCTGGCAGTAACGTGGAGTTGAGACATCCTGACAGCCGAGCGTCTGTCTTTGTTTTCCCTTTAAATGAGACGAGCGGAGGCCCTGTGTTTCAGCTGCACTACCTCGTGTCTGAATCCAAGCTGTGTAGCTTTCTACTGCTGCTGTGAAACCAGACTTCCAGACTTCCAGAGGTTGAAGGCAGAATATTTTCACAAAAATAGGACACTGAAGTGACACATCTTCTATATTTGAATCTTCTGATGTCCACTGGACTCGTCTCTTGTGTCCACTAACACATTTCTTTGTTCATCACTCTGAACAAAACTTTATTCGATGCCTTACTTGAACTTTAGGAGCAAATTCTGACTGTGAAAACTAAACAAACCTCTGATTGCAGCTCGCACTTTGAATCTTACAAGCTTTTAAACAGTCAATGCGTGCGATATTAAAGGTCCCATATGGTAAAAAATCCATTTTTATTGTGGTTGGTGGTTGTTCTAACCTTGGAGGTGTAATTTAAAAGCTGTTAAGATATGAAGATGTTTGCTTTGACGTCAGCTGCCTTATCTCAAACTAGTTTCTTGGAAGTGACTAAGAAACAAATCGGTTGAAAGTACAAGCTCTTTCCACAGAGAGTTCTGTTCTCACTGGAATAATTATGCAAACAGCGTTTAGTGTGTAAACAAAACCACTTCCATCTTTCAGGAAGGTGCTATTTTGAAGTGCCTGCAAAGACTGAAATGATTTTTCCCAGTCCAGATATAAAAAGAATAAACAACATAGTATTTGTAATAGCAGCATCATTTTCCAGAGATGTGATTTCCCTCTAAAACACTCAACACCGGGGCTGCAATTAAATAGGATATTCATTGTCGATTACTCTGCCAGGTAAAAAATATTGATCGGCGTGTCTCAAAGTCCAAAACAACAACCTGAAATGTCTTGTTTGGTGCACAAACTAAAGATATTCAGTTACTATCATAGGTTAGGAGAGAAAATATTTAAATGTGAGAAGCGGAAATCAGAGGATTGTGTTCTCTTAACTGATCATTGGTCATCAAAATAGCTGACAATTAAGTTAATGAATGGCAACTAATTGATTGATGATAGAAGTTCTACTCAATATATCTGATTTCTATTACATTATTATTATTATTATTATTATTATTATTATTATTATTATTTATCCCCCCAAAATTGTCTAATTCAGCACGTGGCTTCAAAAGAATTTGGAACAATGTGTTTTCTTGAGACAAAACCATCCACCCAAACTTCACACTGCACCACACTCCTTCATGCTTTGTTGCTCAGTGAGATAAAGCTGCTGCTGTTTGTGCTGCTGCTAATCTGGAGCTGATTCACATAAACAACAACACAAATAAACAACAACAACAAAAAACGAACAATACATCTGTCAATCACCTGCACAAGTGACAACTGGTTGATCCTTTATTTTTTCCTAAATTATCTTCAGCTGCCAGTCACTGGTTTCTAAACCTACTGTAGATGGTGTTTAAGTTTTGTAGGGAAGAGTCAGTCGAAATCTAAGCCTTTAAAATAAAAAAGAAAATTAGAAGAGCAAAACAAAAGCTGGTGCTCTACAGTAACTCATTAGTTTGAGGAAATCTAAATTTAGCCTTAAAACAACACCTTCAAGCTTTCTAGTAAGAAAACAGATGAGCCCAGTGTAAATAAACACAAACTAATTATAAAAAAGAAGAAAAAAGGTGTCACACTCATACAGTTACTTGCTAATTACATGCAGCTGAAGCCTCCACACAGGGCTGCTGCTGCTGTTTTCCGTTGTTAGGCATCAAATTAAGGCCTACTTCACACTAATACTAACATTTTTCTGGAAGGAAATCTTCCACCTCTGTTACAAGCAAACAAAAAAAAAACATCATATGAGAATTCAAAAACAACTGCAAACATTGTAGGAAGCAAGCCAGCCTGTCTACGTCAACGGTGCGTCAAACAACAGGCCAGCATTCTGTTATTTCATCGATGCTGCAAACAAATAATGTAGAAGCAGAAGGGTTTGTGCGCTGGTTGTGAGCTGAATGTAAACCTGTAATGGTCAGTGCAAACCAAACAATAGAAACCAGTATGTGTAGTTATCGTTGCTGTGATCATGACACAAAGCGACAACTGAGGTGTGACACATTCGCTTCAGGTTTTTAAGAATCGGCACTTTAGAAAATGTTTGACAAATCTCACTTTGAATGATGTAAGTTTGCATTTGGATCTGTTATGATGGCTTTGCTTATTAGTACTTCATGTCGAGGTGTAACAGTTCTCTGTGTATTAAAAACCTTTGACTGGATTTTTCTTATTTATCTAATAAGAAAATAGTGCATAAACAATTGGTAACATCTATAATTTAGCATGAATGAACAGCATATCAGTAAGTTATAGGTCACTGTAATGTAAATGTAGGCATACGTAAGAGTTTATTAAGGGAATGGTAGAGTATAAAAAGTTTTAATCAGATACAGAGATGTTAAATAATGGATCTCTTGTTTTTGGTGGTTGAAATGTTTTCTTATTTAAAGTGAGACTTTGTAGGCAAAAGCATAGTTTTTTTCATGCTCTGCCAAATGTTGAGATTTTGAGACATTTTGCTCTATAACATTCCTTCTTTAGCCAGGAAACAACCAAAGATACACGTTAAGGTCTCTTACTGCAGTCTGTGTATTTGTGCATGTGGATTTTAATTATAAGACACATAGTTAAAGGCTGTCTGAAGCCAGAAATCTCTACCTCAGCAGCACCCACAAACACCAAACACTCCAGTTTTATTCCAGTCTATATAATTTAAAGGTTTCCACAGGAGGGTTGATCATATGTCACTCACAGCCTGATTTATGAAACATTTTACTCCTAAAAACATGGCGACAAAAACAAAAATAAAAATAAAAAAGTCATATTTCTGTCTGTTGACAGTATTTCCTGAATTATGATAAAAAGAGATCAAATCCACCTTAACTCTAATATGTCAACAAAAATGAAACTACATTTTTAAAGCTGCATTTATGCAGTGTTTTGATTTTTGTTCTGGACAATAACACAAATGCCTCATTTGCATAATAAAGAACAACATTTCAGAAAACTGTACCACAACACATCATTTTGTTATTTGAAGCCATCAGCTGGGGAGGCTTCATGTTTATATCTAATATTTAGAAAATGTTCCTGTTCCCCTGTTGTGTCTCCTCTTAAAAAGCATAATCAGAAAGACTTAACAAACATATTTTTTTAGCATTTATGAAAGTAGTCCCATTTTCATCCTCTGTACCTCCACTGACGGAGCAGCAGGAGTGTAAAGGTTCCTCTGTCAGCACACAGTCTAAATATACTCACACAACACAGCAGCTACACAACCATCTTGTTGCTGAGCTGAAGGTGAGCACAGGTTGGAGAGTTTTGTCTTTCAGCAGCTTTAACTGCAGCTCGCCGCAGGAGCGGAAATGCCAACATCTTAGCTGTCAAACGCTGCCGAGCATCTGTCACAAAGGTCAGAGGCTCTGACAGCCGCAGCGCTTTAAAGTGTTTCAGGGAGGAGCTCCGACATCCTGACAGCTCAGATCTACAGGTGCATTCAGGAGTCCACACTGAGCACCTTAGTATTAACTCCACGTTACTCTTCTACTCCTCTACAATTCAAAGGAAGTACTGTCGCTTTTACCGCCCTACATTTAAGAGCCTTTAAAATATCGACAGTGTTACAGATTGATGTAATCAATCACCTGACATTTAAACACTCTGGCAGCCGGCAGGAGACTGTTGACTCACAAAGCTCAGATGCAAGAAATTCCAGCACCTGCAGACTGGACCTGTACAAACCGCAATCAAGCTTTACAGCATGTCTGGAAGCAGAGAACAATATGAAGCTAATGTGACTTTATTTAGATGGATAATGATGCACAGTTTCAGGAGAAATTGTGATACCAGACCTCAGGATGAGGTAAACACAGCGCCAAACAAAAGTCACATTCTCCAACAGAAGTCCTACTGGATCGCTTTTATCTTGCAACTGCAATGGGAAGCTGTTCTTTTGTTTGGTTTCTTCCCACCATTGCCCACTTGCCCAGAGGGAGTCCAAAGGCATCTCTGGATAGTTGGATTCTCTGTTTAAATGTGTACACTCTAAGCTATACAAACAAAATTGAATTGAATTGAAATAGGCCTTTAGGAGGCGACATGATCAGTCTGCAGTCAGTAAAGGCTATAAGTCTGCTTTGTATTATTACACAGAAATCTATGAATTGGTCTGCTATTTCTGACCATCCTGTGAACAAAAACGCTGATTATGCTTGAGCAAATAAAACCCTAATTACCAAAACTGGCTAAAAAAAATGTGTTTTTGTAAAATTTACCGCGAGCTGGTCATTTTCCTTAGGTGCTTGCTAAAACCTTTGGGGGTATTCCAAAAATGAATCTATGCAAGACAAACCCTGGATACAAATGAACCTCTTTGTGCACCGCCCCCTGGTGGTGTGTTTACTAAAGACGGTATTATTTTGTACGAATGCAGATATCAAATTTATTAGCAACTGTCAAGCTATAAATATGTGAAATGTTAAGCCTGTAAGTGCTACTGCTGTTTTGTAAATAATTAAAATACCATCTGATCCCTCCTCTGTTATTATCATTATGACTGAGTGCACATAGAGCATATAAAAGCTTCATGATTTACACATTAGGCAATGTTGCTTTATTTGTCTAACACGTTTCATACACTGGGGTAATTTCAAAGTGCTTTACAAGATATTAAAACACAGTAAGGAACACAGAGTTGACACTAAATGATTTACAATTTAAAATTCACAAGTAAAAACAGCAAAACATGGATCAAACTGTTATTTAAAATCGAGTCAAGTTCAAAAATTGGGCCAAAATTTGGTATCCTTGGGGAGAAGAAGTGTTTCAAACAGGATACAGAACATATAAAAAGTTTTATAATTCCTATTTTAGCAAGTTTGCTGTTAAACCAAACAAAATTTTGTCACAATTGTTTATTTAAAGTCTGTAACTCGGCTGCTGCAACACCAAACTTCCACTGTAATTGATGAAAGTAGCTACACCAAGTGTGTGTGCAGCCTGGAAGTGCTGTGTATGTCTAGCCCAGATCTGTGCTGCAAACGTAAAAATAGGATTTTTTTTTCACTTAAGGTGTATGCAGCCCTTTTACACAGAAATGGGCTATAAAGTGTGTTTTTAGACAAGACTGTGAAAAACCGAAGACACAACATCCCGAAATGAAAATGAATGGTTTTGTTTTGCCACAGTCCTACGCCGTGCAGGTGTATCCATTAAAAAGACAAACTCTGCAGCACATCTGCTCATGTAACGTGTTCTGAGGAGCCGAGGTGTAACTGAGGTAAGTAAATGAAGTTATTTATACATTTAAATGAATTGATCTAAGTGTTGTCTTCAATTGAAACTGTGGTTTTGTGATGTTTATATGAGAAGATATGTCTTTTTTTTTAAATAAAGTAGAAACTGGACCAAAACAGCTGCTGCAGAAATGGGTTTTTAAGTTACTAAAGTCTCTGCGATTGTCTTACAGAAGTGTCCAGTACAGTCACAAGAAATTTAAAACAGCTGCTGTATTTACTCTCCAGGTTGAAATGTGATCTCTCAGTCTGTAGAGGCCGCTAACTTATAAAGCAGATATAAAAGTATAAATACTATTTAATGAGGCGCAAATGGAACAGCAGTAAAAACCTGCTGTCTTTCTAATGATGAATGATTAGTCATATGTGCTATAGCTACAGCTATATGTGCCTCCGCATGCCTTCAAAAGCTCCAAGCAAGTTTATTCTCAGGTCATTTGAAGACAATACTTCTGTGAGCGAGAGGTCAACGTGTAAAGTCACATTTCAGACCATTATTCCTGCTCCACAAAGCTAATCGAGGAGCGGTTGAATGCTCGGCACAGAGAGGACTCAGTGGCAGGTCAGGGACACAGGGAAGGACATTTGGCGGAGAGTGTTTGAATAGTATATTTGCTCTGTTTTCTTTTGTATTTCCTCCTCTTGAAAGGCAGGAATGTTCAGCGGCGAGCGGTTAGCTAAACAGGAGGAGAGTGGAAAAACAGACTATTGTGAACGAAACAAAGACGAAATGTACTAAATAAGCTGTTTACCACACATTGGCCTTCAGGATCATGTAAATGCACTTAGACATGCATAGAACGATTGGTTGGCAGATCTGTAATTCTATCTGACGCCGCTTACAGTTTCAATTTGTTTGCGAATCATCGTGACAAGCAGAGAGGTTTGTGGTCCTCCTGAAATGATTCATTCTCATGTAGAACTGGTTATGGCACAAGCTTTGGGAAGAAATGCAACTATGATCAGGATGCGTCCAGGAGGAGATGCAACATTTAACAGATGAGACGAAAACACTGCTAACAAGGGATAATGTTGGAGCAGCTGGTTGCATTAACACACATTGTTTTTATTTCTGTTAAATCAGTGTTGACAGGGAAAAAGTGCTTTTGCAAAGCCATTACCCACTGCAGGAACTTGCGGGTGGTTTTAACTAGACATCTGAACATGCTCTGAAGGCAGGAACTGTCCCTGTAGAACCACTTATAGGTTGTAGGAGAAAACGAAACCTTGTCCAGCAACCCTGAAAAACTACGGTGAGGGTCTCGAAGGCTGATTGGTTAAACCTGGAGGGGAAAACAAGCGCAATTCCTTCTACCATCTCAGTTCCCTCGTTGAGTAGCAAACATCTCCATCAACAACATAAAATTCACACGTAGGCTGACATGAACCTCCACTGCTCTATTTGCTTCATGCTCATTAAACTGGAGTCCAGTAAACCACCATTTGTTGGTGTTTTGCCACAGCTGGGAGTTAACTTTGTGGTCGAATTGAAAAGCTGAAATCACTGATTACAAGGACGTTCCTGTAAATGTTCCTCCCGCCTATCTCGTGTTCCTGCAGCAGAACGCTGAGTATTAATAGCAGAGAGCACAGAAACAATCAGACACTTATAAATAGATAAATAACAGGCTGCTGAGCTGCTACATACAGAGTAGGGATGTTCCTAATGATTCATTTCTTTGTCAAATAAACAGATATTTAAATTTAGAGTCGTCTGACAGGAAGAAAACAGTCAGAATTTAATCTGTGAAGTGAAACACTCTCCAAATTTTAAATCGTTTATAATTTTCCGCAGTAACCCTGTCATATTTTATTAAGTATTTTGATAAAGCCTCCATACAAGCTTAGTTTCATCTTCTAGATCAAAACACAGCCAGTTGACCTCATGCAGGCAGAGCTGGTGGACAGTGGCTGCACAACGTCTTACAAGCAACACCTGACCAGTGTTGTACAATCATGAAACTTCAATAATAAATTTAACTGACAAGCATTTCTGTTACAACCTAGCAACACCAGTGACGTTTAATCGTGTTGGTGACTAATCACATCTGTAGTACAGTTAGTACAGTTCTTTCCACAAGGACATCAGCTCACTAAACTCAAATATGCACAGAGAGACATTTAATTTATTCTCCTCACACTGTGACAAATACTCATCATGCTGCTATTCATCTCACACTTTATTTATTCATGTACAGGATCTATTAGTGATGTTGTTTACGAGGCATTATCATATTTTATGCTGCTGCTTATTATACACGCCACACTGGTGGAACATTACAGTTACACAGTGCTTGTCAAATGTGTTCGACCACCACCCAATGAAAGGTTCATGCCACAGCTGCCCCAAATCAGCAGCATTGGTAATTACCAAAATCCTTTACCGATTATTTGTTTGATCTCTAAAATGTCAGAAAACTGTAAAAGAAAAGTTGATCATTGTCCAAGATGACATCCCCAAATGTCTTGTTTGTCAAGATAGTCAAAGATATTCAGTTTCCTGTTATAGAGGAGGCAAGAAAATGGAAATTAATCATATATAGGAGGCTGGAATCAGAGAATCTCGACAAATAATTGTAAATTAATTGATTGATGGTTGAGGCTCCTGTGTGTACAGGCAGGCTTTGTACTGAACTAAATATAACTGCTTGAGCAAACACACTGAACCACCTGCTGAACCGAACAACAGAACTGTGTGAACAATGACGCATTCACTTACTGAACGATGCGTTCACTGTCTGATGTTCCTTTACTGCATTCTCCTGCTCTAGTAAAAAAAAAGTCATCTTCCTTAGTTGAACATGTTTGTCATTTAACTTCACTCTCCATTAACATCGTCACTATTCAACTTCATACAGTATATTACTTTATAAGCATCATGGACACAGTTTCAAAAGATCAGAAATGTCAGGAATGCTCTTACTTCTTTTCCTGAAATTGGATGTTTTTTTTCAAAAATGTCTGATGTTGCTTTGAAAACATCTGCAGTGAGAAAAACACAAAGTGCTCCCTGAGTGGTATCGACCTGCTCATCAAAGTCTCAACAAGAAAGAAGCATGTTTTCCTCAAATGTCAAATGTTTCCAACAAAAACTGCGGACGCGGCGTGCGTTTCGTCTTATTGTTTTCACGTGTTTGGTATTCACTTATATTCACTTGCTAAGTTCTTCTCTATCATCTGTTCTGTGCATCTGTCTTTGCTGAACCCTGTAACTGCCGGGATCGTCGGCTGCACCTGTTCTGGTCCGCAAAGTCTGTTCAGCGCCGCCGACGCTTTCACACCATCGTTCACACACCACAATGAACATAAGCTCGGTGATCTCACACTTGTTTTATCTCAACGTTTGGCGGGAGATTCATTCAGAAACCACACAACCGACTCAACAAGTCAGAAAACAAACAACAGTTCAGTCACCTTTTAGGACCCAAGAAGGTTTAGTCTCAGAAGAAGGGACACCATGACACCAAAGACTTGCAAATGGTAACAACCTAAAGAAATACTACGTAAATATGCCTTGTTATGTTGGTAATAAAGGACAGATAGGCTTTTAATGAGCTCACAATACGGGCTCCAAAGCACAGAAACATGAGGAAGCCAACTGAAAGATGGTGCACAGAATTTCCAGCTTCCTCCTTTGTACTGCATGCAGCCAAAACCCAACAACATACAGCAGTCTGAAGCCCGAGAGGCAAAGCTCTGATGAACATTTTTATTGACTTCTGTCTTCTCTTATGTGGATTTTCTCAGCTGGACAAAGATCAGAGAGACTTTGATAAAAGAAAAACATCGACCTGAATTGAGTAAAAATTGGATTTTGAGAAGCGAGGAGGGCAACGCCCCCACTTCATCAGAAAAGTTACACCTCTAGAGAAGGAGACAAAGTGCAGAAAGTTGTCGTCGATTATCCTGAAAACGTCCCTGAAAACTGAACAGAAGATTTATTTTTAACAAGCACTTCACAAAGCTTCAATCCTTTTATTTGTCAGTACTCTGCAATGCTCTACATTATACTTTCATCGATAAATTAATAGAAAAATCCGCTGGTTCAACCTTTGAGGTATTTTCTGACATTTAAAGACGTCACTGAGGCTTTTGTGTCAGGATTTGTTCAGCAAATAATAAGGAATGCCAATTCAAAGGAATGCGTTGCAGATTTCATCATCTGTCTGGCTTTGTATCTATTTTAAGATGTTTGAACCGTTTTTCGCACTTTGTTTTGTCTCTTTTTGGAATTTCTTCATGCAATCAGCAGCTCTTCTTCTGTTGTCATGGTGTTTTCTCTATGTGGATGTGCAGCATGTTGGAAGGGACACGCACGTCCACTGTGCTGAGTTCAAGTCTTCAGTTTTCCACAGACATGGAAAGGTGGAATTGGGCTGTTTTGAAAATAACAAGGTTTTAGCCACTTTAAAATGGTTTTGGTTTGGCAGATTATGGTTATTTAGATTGTTGATAAATCTAACAATAATTTCTTATTGGAGAAAGTCAAATTTATTTACTATAGAAAACCCCATAAAGTTTATGAAAATGTCCATTCCAGCTGACTCAAGCCCCAAATTTAAAATGCTATGTTCAATTCTAAAGACGATCAATTTACAATATGTGTAAAACAAAAGCAGTTTGTTCTCACAGCTGAGAAACTGTAACTGGGGAATCTTTAATACTTTTGCATGAAAAGTAATTATTGATCAAAACTATTGCAGAACTTTAGCTTTACGAACATTTGCTTTGGGTTTAAAGACCCACTAAGATCAGGTAAACTAACACCTTTTGCTAGAGTCAACACACCAAATTGCTCCACTTCAGTCCAGCAGGTAGCTCTAAAGCAGAACATCGTACAACAAAGCGGGAAACCGTGAAAAACAACAACTGAGGAAATTCAAATCGAGCTGATTGTCTTTTACTGGGTTGCAAATGAGATCATTGCAGGAAAAGACACAAGCAGTGGCAGCAAAGTGAATTCAAAATGCCCAAAATGCTCGTTTATAGTGTGGAAATAGATTTTACAAGCTGTTGCGTGAGATGACTCAGAAAGACAGGCTGAAATCAATCACAAATGTTCAGCGCTGCATAAAATAATTTCCCTGCTCCCTGCAGTGGAAACACACTGAGTTCCTCCAGAGATTCTCCGGGGAAAGATCCTGCAGCTTCAGTCAAACCACCTGTTAACACTGAAACGTGCATTTTTCTGTGTGTGCATGTGCGACCGCTGATTTGAAACATACGAGGGAAATGCTAGGCTTCATGTCAAGAATACAAACACAAAGCCAGAAAGTTGCGTGCATGCTTTGTTTGTTGGTGCAGTTTGTGTGTGTGGGCTCACAGGTGCCCCAAAATCTCCTTATTCAGAACAATCAGCAGTACTTGAATAAATCAGGGACTCAGCATGTTAATGGATGAATCTTTAACGATCAAGTTCATGCATTTTTTTCCCCCTCATCTCCTCCAAACTCAGCAGGAGGTCTGCTGCTTCTCCAAGGTTGAAAAGGAGTGAAGAAGGCTTCTAGTCGGGCTTCGGTGAGTCAGAGCGACTCAATAAATCCAGTCACTTCACTCGAGCCTGGAAGTCAATATTGGTTCACTTCTAAGCTCTGCTAACCTTTCTCTCTATAGGTCCTCTATATGAGCTAGATGTCAATCTCAGGGACTGAAGGAAAAAAAAAATACTCAGAACTAACTGGAAACATCCTTTTTCAAATGGAGACCAAAAGCCCCTTTCAGGTTTCCTTCATGTTGTTTGAAGAAGTCATTTATCGCTTAGATCCGTGGCAACAGGTGAGAAAATAGGATTGAGATTAAACAAACAACGTGTTTAACTGTTTGTTTACTGTTGTTTTACAGATTTTCCCTGTTTTGTTAAATTACAAATAACAAGTAAAATCCCAAAATATACCATTCATGTACATGTAAACCATAAAAAAGTACCAAAAACTGTGAATAACGTCAGCAAAAGTATAATTGTTTTACAGACATTTGCCATAATGTGAGAGAGAAATTACATATATTAAGGATGAACAATTGTAGATCTTTTTATTTTATTTTACAGGTTTTCCCCATTTTATAAAATTGCAGATAATTAATAATAAAATCACAGGGAAACAGTAGAATTTTACACAATCACTTTAAGAAAAAACAAACAAACAAAAAAAATATAATCTGCATTTTCAAAATAGTATTTTTTTAAACATGTGGCTATAAAACAATGATTTTCTTGGTCAATCAGTTATTCATGAACTAGAAAATGTTAATTTCAATTTGCAGAAGCCCCTAAAAACTTACTTAAATCAATTAATCAATATTAAAATGGTAGCTGATTGATTAGGTAGCTGACAACTAATGAATTTAATCGAGTAATATCAAATATCAAAGTTGTGAAAATGTGACAGTACTTGATTTTTGAGGGGGGTAGTGCAGGCATTGTAGGTAATGGGGACTGTGAATAACAATAACAGATCTTCTTCTAAGCTAACGGGGGCTTTACTGGCATGAAAGTTTCAAGAAACAACAATGCCAAAACAGAAATATAGTTTGTCAAACTATTTGGACATTGTATTCAATTGTTCAATACATACAATACAAGTCATTTGAATAATAATAAGAAAACATTAAGACTGATATACTCGCATTGTAAATTAATATATTAATTTAATCTTGGTTAGGATAAAGTAGCAGCTTGCGTGAAATTTTGGTTAATGTAGCCATTAATTTGATCATATTTAGTCGAATGTAGAATCTATCAGGTTTAGGCAAACAAAACAGATCTTGTTTAGGCTCATGTAGTGCAGCTAACATTTTCTTGTTTTGGTTACTGTAGTGACTAACGTTAATTTGTTTAGACTAAAAATGTGGCTAACGTTAATTTGTTTAGACTAAAAATGTGGCTAACGTTATCTTGCTCAGCTAGTATTATCTTGTTCAGAATTACATATGTGCTAAATTGATATTGTTTGGATTAATGTACCAGGTCGACTAACGTGCTAGTTAATATTGTACACTTTTGGTTAAAGTAGCGGCTAATTTTATTATATTTAGTTTAATGTAGAATCTCTTATGTTCAGGCTAACAAATTAGATCTTGTTTGATGTAGTGCAGCTAACATTTTCTTGTTTTGGTTAGTGTTGTGGCTAACGTTAATTTGATCAGACTAACATTCAAGCTATCTCTGAATAGCGTATGTGCTAACTTTGTCTGGGTTGGATTAATGTATCAGGTCGACTAACTTACTAACTAGCATTGTCTTGCTCAGGCTAACATTTCAGCTAATATTATTTTGTTTAGACGAACATAGCACCTAACATATTCCTATTCACAACACTATCTTGCGTAGGCTAAAATAGCAGCTAGTGCTATCTTGTTTAGGCTAGCATTCAATTGCTATGGCTAATACAGTTGCTACATGCACTCCTAACATTAGCATCAAATACATTTTTCTTTCAGTCTGTCAGAATATAACATTTAGCACATAGTGGGTGTGTGTCAAGTTGTTTTTTTTAAAAAAGCGTTTATTTGGAAATGCATTTAAATGATTTATGATTTTTAGTGTCGAAAAAGGTTTTACATAAAAGACCCATCACTTTACCAGCTTGATGAAAGCAGCAAGAATACAGCTGAATAAAGAACACAAAAGCAAAAGCTGCCACCACCTGTCTAAGCGTAGTGAGAAATGCTAATGATGTTAATCGTGGATGCTGTTTTCCTTTCATAGAGCACCACGCTGTGAGATTTACCTGATTTGCTCTCCTCTTAAAAGGTAATTTTAGTTGAAATTATGCGGCGGGTCGTGTTGATTAACTTCCCGCCTGTGGGAACTCAGTGTGTTTGAGTGTGTGTGAGTAACTGTCTCATTCAATAGTAATGGGGTGGACAGATGACAGCATCATCAACGTGTGAACCCATTACAGTTAACTTCCAGGATCACACATCGAATAAAACAAAAGTGTCTTCCATCCCGCTACATGTCAAATGTGAAAAACAAAAATCTAATTCAGCGTGCAGCATTTTACATCACAAGTGGCTTCACGCGGAGACGTGATTTGGTTTTTCTCCTCTGAACTGAGCAGACCAAATCATGTTGGCTCATAATCACACTCAGGCCGTCATAACTCAGCGGGGAACATTTTTCCCAGGAAGAAAAAAAAAAAGTGTTTTCTCCCTAAAAAGCTGAGATGAACTGAAAACCAAGACGCAGTTCTCAGAAGAAGCAGCTGACAGTGTTAATGTGGGAATCAATGAGGACAAACTGATCTGAATGTAAACCAGTCACATTGTTGTAGTCAAACAACAATGCGGTGCTCACTGAGGTAAAGCTGTGCTACGGTGACTTTACTGTCCAGGTTTAATAGGGAAAGTGTTGTATTTAGATCTGTTATCTCACATTGTGTCTGAATCCTTTAAAATTAATAAAACTGTGATAGTTTGTTGGACCTGGCTTAAAGGAATTCAAACAAACATACAAATAACCAAAAATAAAAAATGGCAGACTAAATCAACCACAAAGAGTTAAAAAAAAAAAAAAAAAAAAAAATGACCACAAACAACTATGAAGACATGGAAAATGACCACAAACAGACACAAGGAGATAGGAAATGACCACAACAAATAAAAGACTCCAAAAACAATGCCATTAAGAGACAAAATGACACACAACATTACCACAAAACAATAAGACAAAAACAGCCAGAAACAGCCAGAAAATTATGACAAAGAGGCTAAATTTAAGCACAAAGCAACTAAAAAGCAAAAGCAACACAAAGACATGGAAAATGACCACAAAATGACTAAAAAGACAAAAGTCACCACAGAAAAAGTGGAAAACGACTACAAAGGCACAGAAAAAATGACCACAAACAACAACATAGAGATGTAAAATGACCAAAAACATGACCACACACAAATAACCCAAAAGAAACGGAAAAACAACACAAAGTCACAAAACATGTTAACAAAAAAAATCACATTAAATGACCATAAACAGACACAAACAACACCAAAGAGACCGTAAAACACAAAAAGCAACCACACAACAACTAAGAAAAGAAAGGAAATGATCACAAAATGATCACAAATAAAAAGATAAGATCGAGAGATGGGAAACAACCACTGAAAGAAGCCTCACATTAGTTTGTGTGTCTTTCCTCTTGTCTCACAATCTGTCCACCTTTATAAACAGCAGCTATTTAAAGATTAAACACATATTATTTCAGTATAATAGGTTGTGTATTTGACATTTAATAACCCCTGTCAGTGGTGTTGATGCTGCTTTTGTCTTTCATTCTAACAACCGACCAGGTGAGCTGCCAGACTTCACATCGGCTCCATCACCAGCTACTTATTCTGCGTGAATAAACTAGAAATCCTCCAACTTACCTTCGAGCTGACACTTTCCTCACCGCGCTCTCCTCCAGCGAGGACTCCTCCGGTGTGTTTACCGGTGAGACGAGGCGGCTGTTGTGCGTCTGTCCCCCGTCAGGATGCGGTTCATTCTCATCCTCCGTGCTGCTGCTGCTGCTGCTGCTGCTGTCGGACTTTTCCTCCGTGTGCTCCCGGACTGACTGATGCTCCAGTATCCTGCAGGTCGCTCCGTCTCTCGGCTGTAACTAGGTAACAGCCCTGCCGCTGCTGCACACACTCCAGTAGGAGGTGTTAAGATCCTGTAGTGTGTGTGTGTGTGTGTGTGTGTGTGCTCAGAGTGTGTGAGCAGCACAGGTGCCGCTTCCTCTGTAACAAGCTCCAAGAATAATTAGCCTGCAGAGTGCATGGAAAGTGTCCAATGCAAAATAAACAACATGCAGTACACAAGTCAAGTGCGCAGCATCACTTAAAGGACAAAATTGCATCATTTCTCCATAATTGCATCATTTCTGGGTGGACCAGTAAAATATTCTCTCTTCAGAACAATAAAAAACAACAACTTTAAAAAGAAAAAATTAAAGAGTAAAAACTTGATGCAACAAATGTGAACCATCGACACACAAGTTACAAATTCTGTGCACACTATGACAAAATTAAGTAAATTTGTGATTTTCAATCAGCCTAACTGCATGAAAATGGTGATAAAATGAGCTGTGAACACCAGAACTTTCTCAGTTATGAGTCGAATGCTATGTCTTCATCATGATGAATTAAAACTGAAAATCTGATTCTGATTCTTCAAAAAGAAGGACACAAAAACAACAGCAGCAATCAGGGTAGAGAGTAAACCATAGTCCCACTAATCAGAGCTGCACAATCTGACAGACAGCAGCTGGTTCAGTCTGAGCAAAGGAGTGAGTCGGAGTGAGTAGGACAGATCAGATCGTGTGAGTTCATAACATCAGCCTCTATGGGTGGACTCTTGCTTGTTGTTTAGAACAAAACTGCAAACTTCAACTTTTTGACAGAACATTAAAAGAAGCCCAAAGAACCCTGGAAGCACAATCTTTGGTCAAATAAGACCAATCTAAATGTGCGAGGCTAAGATGGGGTCCAGTGTGTTTGGCATACATCCGACCCAGACTACCACAGTGAATGCATCGTCCTGTCAGTGCAGCACAGAGCTGGGAGTGTGATCACATGGAGCTGCATGAGTGTAAAAGGTGTTGATGACGTAATTATGGATGGCACCATGAATGTTTGTGGATAAACCAAAACACTGGCTTTCAAGATGACTCCCAGTCAGAAATCTGGCAAAAGAGAAATATTCCAGCAGGACAGAGATACAAAGCACACTGATAAAAATCACACAAGAGTTTCTAAAAAAGAACAAAATTGAAAACTACAACCTTGACAAGCATCTCGCCTGGTATGAATCAATAGAACACCACTGGGGTGTTGTAAAGAGAAGGATAAAGCAATTCAACCCCTCCAGCAAAGAGAAAAAATGTCTCAGCAGAAATCTGAATGTCAGTAATGAGTGGTGTGCTGACTTTTGTGACATTGAGTTCCTATTATGGGGCTTGTTTTTAATCTTACATTGGAGCAAATACCCAACTGTTCTTCTAGCGCTAACGCAATTATTGAGAGGTGATACAATAACAAAACTGCATTAAATATGGAAGAAAAACCAGAATGAAAGCCTCACAGGTTTATGCCTCCACCTAGCAGTCAAGTTGCAGTTTATCAGTCATATAAAACTTTATTTATCGAACACCTTTCAGGCAGCTTAGTGAAGTTTGAAGTGCTTCACGGGTGACTGATAAGCTGATAACACAGAACGAGTAGAGAGGAAAATAAAGGGCTAATAACAGGGAACAGATTAAAGGACTAAAAATACAAAACATGAAACTGAAATAATAAGATTAAAAACTTGATAAACAAATAGAAATTTAAATGCATGTCTGTCCAGTTTTATAAAGAATATACAGGCTTTAAAGTGCGTAAACTCACTGAGAGAAATAAAAATCAGATTCAAAGTCCTCGCATGTGTTCGTGATTGGCCAGTGAACCACCCACAGTTGTAGTTGAGGTAGTAGACGATAGGGATGTTCGATACCACCGATTTCCTTTCCGATTCGATACCGATGCTTTGTGCAGATACACCTAATGTGTCTGGTAAATCAAAAAAAAGTAGTGTATTTCAAATCACAGCTTCATAATTACTCAAGACATCGGAGTCATTTATTTACTTATTTATTTTAAAGTCAGTAGTATGTAGAGGTTGTGGCCTCATTTACAATATAGCCGAGCTAATACAACAACATGTAGCCCAAACAGAGGACATATATAATAACTGCCACAATAATTGCACAAGTTTGTCAATACCTGCATTATAAAATATTCATTTAACAGTTAACGCAAATTATACTGATTGTAGCTAATAATAGATATATTTAATAGATAAAATGTTACACATATTATTACTCCAAGCTGAAGCTACCCAGGCGGAAGAAAAAGTAGTTCCGACCAACCGCGTGTCATTTAGACAAGATCTCAATAGTTGAGTTACTTTCCACTGTGCTCTTGGTAGTGATATACATGACCTCAAATGACTGAAGTATCGATAGTTTGTTTTAAGAATCGATTTTAGAGCATCAAGATCTGGTATCGGAAGTATCGATATTTCAGTATCAATCCGCACATCACAAGTAGACGATGTTTGAGATGTGGACATTGCTGCAAATAAAGTTATAATTCTAAATCTAAATTTAGATCTAAATAATCGTTTGTGGGGTTTTTTTTTTTTTTGGCAGAATATCATGATGTCACAAAAAAGCTGACCTTTGACCTTTTGGATGTTTAGCTTCATCATTTTAACTTATCAGACACTTGTGTGGGTTTTTGTCATAATTAGCATATTCATTCTTGAGTTATGGACCAAAATGTGTTTCATGATGGTAATAATAAACTTCATTTATGAATCACTTTTCAACACAGTTCTCAACAGGAAAAAAAAAATGTAAAAACCTAAAAATATATATAAATAAATAGATCAAAGGTCACAAAAACGATCAGCTCACAAAACAGAAGGGAGACAAAAAATGGATCATACAACAAAGTCACATCATCAAACATTCATGAAGGCGGTTCGATAAAAGAATGTTTCAAGACGATAATTAAATCACAGTAAATATGTCTGATCGCAACAGACTGTTTGATTTACCAGCAGAGTCCCATTCAGTTATCTAAGAGGACATGACGGGGGAAAAGGTTAGGACTGTAGTTTGTAAAAAAAGGACATTTAATGTTTTACAATCAATTGATAGAATTTTTAAATCAATGTGATGTTTTTACAGTTGGTCGGTGTAACTTCTATAACACTGGAGTGTGTGATCATATTTCTTAGTGCCAGTTAACATCAGAATCAGCTTTACTGCCAAGTAGGTTTAGACATACGAGGACCATTTGGAGCATTATAGTACAACAAAAACATGTTGAGGTTAATTGGTGATTCTCAATTGTCCGTAGGTGTGAATGTGAGTGTGCTTGGTTGTCTGTCTCTAAGTGTGGCCCTGCGATGGACTGGTGACCTGTCCAGGGTGTCCCCTACCTTCACCGAGTCAGCTGGGATAGACTCCAACCCCGCCGCGACCCTAATGAGGATTAAGCGGTGTATAGATGATGGATGGATGGATGGATGGAAAGAAAACAAATATCACCAGTCCAAAAAAACAGCAAGAGGAGCAGGTTCAAGGAATTTTAAGTGATAAAAAGTCAATGAAATATTTTGTGTGCAGGAATGTGCACAGTATTTGCTTGAGAATGTGCAAATTTCCAGAGTACACACTGTAAACAACATGAGATATGCAAAGGATAATACTAACCTTGTTTAAAGAGCTACAAGTTAGATTTACACACAGTTCTTTAAATCGTTAATGCATCTGAGAGCAGTGTTCTCAACCAGCTGGAGTCGGTTCAAGTATCTCTGACTGATGCTGATATAACGCGTGTTGCCGTAAATGAGGCGGGAAAAATAAATGCAGGTATAATCGTTCACTTCAGCATCAAAAGAGAAGAAATCACGGTGACTTCTGACAACCAAACTCCAAAACTTTGAAGAATTCAAACTCGTTTCACATTTAAGAGACATCACATCACAACAATGGGCCGACTCCAAACCATAATACTTCTGGCCTGTTTCAGCTTTCAGAACCGATTTGTTCATTAACGAGAAGAACTGCTACAGGATGGACTGATGAATTGAGAATCACTGATCTGACACCAAATCTGCTGCACAAAATAAGACTTTGAGCAACTCGTGTACCATGATAAAAACCAAGCACCCCGTCTGATCACACATATTTAAAGTTTACAGGTGATAAGACATAACTCGACTTAATGAGTTGTATTGATTCTGGAGGAGCTCAGGTCTCTTTTGAGGGAGAACTGCTGTAACACAAACATACTGAGATGGGTGAATGCTCCAGAACACAAAGGAAACGCACAGAAATCTGCTTTAGTCATTTATAGATATCAGAACAAGTTATTCTTGTGCTTTCTTTGTCCTGTCTTGCACACAGCCCAACCAAACCCACATGAGTGAGCAGAGTTTCATGCTTTGCTCCACTGTTTTGTGGTCGAGCGTGAACAACCGAGGCATCTTTCTTATTTTGGAAAACCTGAAGACTTTCAGAGCTTCCATCAGCTTTTAAAAGTCCTCCTTCACCCCTCCCGAGTTGCAAGTCTGTCCTGGAAAACTACTCACTCGTTTGTTAATCCAATTACCAATTACACTTTCTATCAAAACAAATTAGTCGTGTGTAAACATCATTTCTAGAACACACGTTTGTCTGTAGCACCCACTTATCCACAGAGACCTGAAGTGACCCAGTTTTCCGCCTCATGCTGGTCTGTTTGCAGCTGGATGAACATGCTCTCTACAACCAATGTTTCAGAGGGACGATTACTCTGCTCTTCACTTCAAATCACACAGGATGGAAACTCTGCAGAGTCGACTTGCGCCGCCGTGGGAGTGGTAATGGTGCCCCAAAGGAAAAGACAGAAAAGAGGAGCACTCCTCCTTCTTTATGCATTTCTGTCTCTGCAGAATGAGATTTGTGAAGAAGAATTGCTTTTCAGATTCAATGACGCTGTTTACCTCTTACTTGTTTGCAGTCCTTTGTGGGCTGTCACATGTTTTCCCAGATGGGCCGTTTGTTAAAAAAAAAAAAGTGGCTTTTGGCTGTATATCTACATGTAATGGGTCACTTTGAATTTGTAATCTGTCTTGAACCAATTAGACGAAAATGTCTTTAAAAGTTTTCCAATTTCTCCAAAAAAACTAAGCAACAATGTTTTTTGTTTGTTCATTTTTTTAAACTTTTGTATTTTTTACATTTTTCATTTAACTAAAACTATATAAAACACTGTCAAAGATGAACCAATAGACAAATAAACTAGTTCCTGCAGCTATAAAATCACACTGCAGCTCCTGATTAGTGAATAAATATTTCTCGTTTAGTAGATTTATCCATTTGACCTGTAACATTATGTCTCAGTAGCATTCTCTTTTGTTATCCGTTTCCTTTTTAAACTCTTTTTCACCTTTGTGTATCCTGTCGCTCCATCCACTCCATCTAAATCTGTCACTAAAGACAAAAGACTGTCCTACTGCTCTACAACCATTTGGCTTCCCTTTACCGAGACAGTGAACAGGATCTTAGTCAATATAAGTGGACCATCGACTGAAGGAGTTTCTGGTCTGAAGTGCAGAGAACAGGCAGCAACAGTAAAACCATAGACTGTAGATAAAAGTTGGACGCAGCCACCATGACATCACCCATTTGTTTATGGACTGTTTTAAAGCCTTAAGTCTGGAATTTGACCATAGTCATTTTGGTTTTTGGAAACTGGACATGACAGGTGATCTGACTGAGAAATTGATGGCACTTCCATAGCAGTAGTGACTTATTAATCACAAGGTAACCATGCTCTTCAATACATCCTGATTAATTATCTGTTCAACTCTAAATAGGACCTTAATTTAGAGAATGAACACCATCATAAAGGAGACTGGCGATTGAGATGATCAACTCATCAGGAAAACTTTTTCTGACACAAGAAACTGAAGAAGAAGAAGTATAGTCATTTCCTCATAAACTTCTTTACAATAAGACTTTTGGGGGTTTTGGGGGGATTTTTTTGCAAACAGAGGAGTTGCCTCCTGTTGACTGTTAGAATAAATCCAGGTTTTAAGGCGCCATAGAAGACCACACACAACAATACAAATACCTGAAGCCTCAAAGCCCTCAGAGGATATATAAAAATTTAAAAGACATAAAACTGTTGTAACTAAAGTGAAAAAACTAAAGTTTGACAAAAACTAAACCACACTTTTGTCAAAAGACTAAAAACTAAATCGTCACTTGCCAAAATGAACACAGTTCTTGGGGCTGGAGTCTATCCCAGCTGACTTAGGGTGAAGGCAGGGGACACCCTGGACAGGTCACCAGTCTATCACAGGGCTACACCTAGAGACAGACGACCAAGCACACTCACATTCACACCTACGGACAATTTAGAATCACCAGCTAACCTCAACATGTTTTTGGACTTGTGGGAGGAAGCCAGAGAACCCGGAGAGAACCCACACTGCACGGGGAGAACATGCAAACTCCACACAGAAAGATCCCGGGTGTCCTAACTGGGACCTGAACCAGGGATCTTCTAGCTGCGAGACGACCGTGTTAACCACAGAGCAGCCCACATATTGATACAGAATGGGCCATTTTTAAATTTTTTTTTAGTTATTTTTTGGCCCTGTTGCCTTTGTTATACAGGGCAGTGAAGAGAGAGACAGGAAGGTGGGGGAGGAGAATGGGGGAAGGAGTTGCAGCAAAGGGCCATGAGCGGGATTCAAACCCATGGCTGCTGCATTGGGGACTATAGCCCCTGTACATGGGTCACCAGTTCAACTGGGTGAGCTATAGCGGCGGCCCAACTGTGCCATTTTTTAATGCAGTGACCAAAGATAAACTTTGTGATGCAGTTCACAGAATTTATCAACTCTCTGTTTTTTTAGATTCTCTGTAGACCTGGGTTCATTATGTATACATGCTACTTTATATTAGGAAGCAACTGATTATCAGGCTGGCTAATAAGAGGATCCGATTCTTAACCCCCCCTACAATTCCCAATAAAGTAAATATGTTTAAATATGTTCTGTTTTGGTGCTAATGCAGCAGCCACTAATTAGTTACACATCTAGTATAATAACTTGTTATCAACGCTGAATTATAAACAGTTTGTGTGGGAGTCTCATTCTTTATTGCCTGTGTAGCATTAGAAACAGTATTTGAAAGCTAAAAAAAACCTCTCAGTCCAAACATCTGAAGGCAAAATTGATGATAAGCAGCGAAAGCTTTCCTGTGCCTGCAGGAACTTCTCTGTTATTGACCACTTCATGGCATAACTTCAACTCTCTTCTTTCACCAACTCATCCAGATTCGAGAGAAGCCAAATGAAATTTCCTTTGAAAGCTGCCTTGAGGATAAACCTTTGAAATAAGATAATTTCAGATTGTTATATAATATCCTTGTGGTATATTTTCTATCTTTTCTTTCTGTTTTAACTGCAGATTTAATTTTATTTTTTTTAACCAAAAAAGCAATAAAAAAGCAATAAAGATATCATATGGGCATCAAAAGATCACGAGATTGCTGACATTCTGGGTAAAGTTGTTTTTAGTGCTGGTGATGAATAAGGGAGGACACTTTCATTATAATTTTATCTGTGTGTGAGCATCTCACAGCCTGCAGTCTGCTGCAGCTCAGGCTCAT
This sequence comes from Stegastes partitus, assembly GCF_000690725.1. Taxonomy (NCBI): domain Eukaryota; kingdom Metazoa; phylum Chordata; class Actinopteri; family Pomacentridae; genus Stegastes; species Stegastes partitus. The sequence continues at coordinate 65,919 of NW_007579843.1, forward strand.
GGGTGCCGTGGGTCTCATAAAGCAGATGCGTCGTCAACATTTTCCTTTCAGATGTATGGATGGAGACACTCTGGTACAAAGGATCAATAGACTGTTATACGCCAAAGTAGCTTTTTTTTTTTTTTTTTTCTGACACACTATTATTACTTCTTCCAGGCTTTCACTAACAGGCTGTCCTCTGCTATAAAGGATTTCTCTTCCTCCAAGGCTACAAAGAAGGCCTTCGCTGTCATTAAAATGGTCATGACAACAAGGACGATCAGTCCATCTGCTGCTGCAGCAGGCGAGTGTGTGTATGTGTGTGTGTGTGTGTGTGTGTGTGTGTGCCTGTATCCATCCAGATGAAGATTCATGCCACATTTCACAGAGATTTCACATTAAATAAGTATGCAATGAACACCATTACAGAGAGGTGTCATTTGCAATAGAAAGTGGGCAGATGTCACAAAAAAGAACTGAATCAGTCAGATCATTTAAGGAACACATCTCAAAAAAACACACAAATAAAAGCAAAACAAACAAACATTAAAGCATTAAATTGGAGTCATTACTGAGACAAGCTCAACCCTGTTATAACTTTTTGCAACAGGTCTGGTTTTTCTAGCTGGTTTTAATCACGTTTCAGTCGACAAAGTAGACATTATTCTGAATAAGCTTACACAAATAATGCCTATTTTTGAAATGTGCTCCAACTTTCTCAGGGATGGGAGGACCCATCTGTTCAGTTATTTTGCAGTCAACATCCATCGTCAGCATTCCCAGAAAGAGCAGCTTACAGTGACTAGAAAAAGTATTCACCTTCTTGGAGGTTTTCTCCTTTTATTGTCTTAAACACTGAATTGTGGTAATTTTGGTAATTTCTCGTTTTATGGTGTTCTATGTGTTTTTTCAAAATGGCGGACTTCCTGTTGGGTTTAGGGCTTGGCGCTGATTGATTTTTTTGTGTGTCCCAACCTGCTACACATGGCCACCAAATTTTGTAGGTCTCGGTGAAACGGCCTGCTGACGGGACTCCGTTGAATGCTGGAAACACAGCAAAAATGCGCAAAATGGCCTTTCATCAAAATTGTGCAAATTTTAACAACCTTTAATCACCACATCCTGTAGTTTATGCTGGCCAAATTTCAGGTGTGTACGACATAATCCCGAGGAGGAGACAGATTTTAAAAATGGCCGAAAATGGCCAAAAATCTGAGAAAATCGCCCAGCATGCTCACCATTTTTCCAACATGGTGGATTTCCTGTTGGGTTTACATGAAGGCGCTCATGGACATTTTTGTGCGTCCCGAGATGCTACATATGTGTACCAAATTTTGTAGTTCTAAGTCAAACTTAGTCCAAATGGGACTCTGTTGAAATTTTGTAGGGGGTGCAGTTGCGCCATGTTGCATTTTAGACCTTGGAGCTGGGCACCTTTTTTGTGCGTGCTGACCAGCTCTATATGCCTACAAATTTGGTAGCTCTACATCAAACGTGCTTCTGATGGGACTCCGTTGAAATTTTCAAGGGGGCGCCGTGGATCCATTTTTGCATTGACATATCCAAGTCCCTTAAAAAGTAACCCCTTTGGGTGCTCAGACCCTAACAAGAGGGTTAACAGCAGCACCACGGTGGCTCTTTCCTGTCACATTCAGAGCAGCTGTAGACATAAAGGTCAAGGCACTGAGCTTAATACGTCCCCCTGATGTCAAACGCCCCTGAGCATGATTTTGCCACAATCACTGCAGAAAAAGGCGCCTTTTGCCAAATCAGCTGTTGACTAATCAATGGGCTGTCAGTAAGATTCCACCTTCCAGTGGTGAGATTTTCCCATCTGTGGCTGTAAATACAAACGGCAGAGTTCACTCGGTGACAAAGGCCCTGGGGCTCCATCTCAGCCTGTCCTGGTATCCCTGTATTCAGTGGTGCCGTCTGAAGTCACTAATATGAAGTAAAGCGAGGTGTTTCCCTCTAGTGTTATCAGTAATGACTTTTGGACTTACTTTCACCAAGCGGCCAGAAATAAGACTGAGAATGAATTCTAAAGGTAAACTGTAACTGTTGGCTGGAAAGTGGACCATTCTCACAGAAGACATCCTGACTTTTCACACCGATAAAAACAGATGAAACAGTTGAGTTAAAGATGGCTCAGTTCCAGCTATGATGAGCAACAATGTCTGCTGTGAAAAAAGGCCCACAGGCCACGCTTTTCTAGCAAGTTCACAATTTCATATTTATCGGGTGATAAAATCTCAGTGTTGTGCTCACAGGTTGTTTCTGCTGCATACAAATCACTAAGTTTCAGACAAATTGTACACATATTGCAACAATAAAGAGACATTAACAGGACTTAATGTTCATTGCAGCCCTCGACTGGGACTAAATAATCTCAGGACATAACGCAGTGCAAAGAGTGAAGCAAGGAAGATGTTAAATACCTTTTTGCAGAATTGTGTAATCTACTGCGATGAATCCTAAAACAAGCGTCCTGTCTGGATGAACGGGTGAAAAGGCAGAATGCGATAAAGGATCAGCATTGCATTACCTGTCAAGCCAAAGAAGCTGACTCTCAAACATGTTTTTTTTTTCTTCACAACTTTGTTTCATTGTTAACGTTGATGGCTAACAAAATAAAGACGTTCTTCGTATTTGAGCCACATTGAAGCATATTTTTAGGTGAGTCAGGAAAACAAAAGAGCAAACTACACCGGCTTTCAATTAACTAGCTAATGAACAATGTTCTTCTCACTATTGATGATGTCGATCGCTTTTACGTACCGCTATCATTTCATCACCCAGGCTTAATCTAACCACTATTATCAGCCATGGCTGCTGAGGAAGGTCCTGCAGCAAACATGTCAACTTTCCTTCAGGTTTGGCACCATCTGACTGAAGAACATGCCGTTTTTTTTTGGCCCACATATTCTCCGTGTCTCCCTTCTGTTGTGTCATAGCCATTTGGCACTCTTTATTTGCAGCAGGCACTGAGCCCGGTTTGACAAAAAAAAGAAACACCCTGTTGTAGCGGCTTGCTGAGGAAGCGACCGGTTTGCCAGATGGTCCTTCCAGCACTGGTTCACTGTGATGGTTTACACAACCCGAAAGACTGCTGAAGGATTTACATACCACATGGGAAGGCGGGGGGGGGGGCATTAACATTCACATTTTTCCTGCCAGGGTTGCAGTGGGAAAGAAATCCAACCCTGAACGTAACCGCTGGGATCATCCCAGCCTGCTATGGTCCCATCACACCCAGTCTGGTATTCAATTCATATTTTTAAAGATGCAGTATGTAGCTCACGATGAAAGAGTTGGTCTGCCGGGTAAAAATCTATCTTTTTATTCACTCTGGAGTCAGCAAAAAAACGATAAACTTACTATAGCTGCTGTATTATATCCTCTTTATCATATAGTTTACCGCCCATCTGTAGAGCGGGAGCGGCGCAGCGCCTCAGGGAACCGACTCCTACAGCGTCTGAAAGGTCACGAACGCTGCCCACGTCCTTCCTGCCTGCTTCATCGTTACAAATAACATCGCTGGAAATGGCAAACATGTTCCCTAAAGGAATAAAACAGCAGCTCCACAAAAAAAAAAGTCAACAAATTAAAACACTCTCTGAATGTCTTTTGTGATAAGGATGTCAAGAGTTTTTGTTTCCACCTTCGGTTCATTACCAGATGTAATGTTTGTGTAATTAAATTAGTATGCTGAAGGAAAAAAAAAAAAGAGAAAAGACAGAGATTGGCATGCTGCTTGTACGTGGGAGAATATTAAATTTAATAGCAGCTGTTGTAGACGCATCTTTACTAACAAACATCTTCCTGATATCTTGCAGCAGAGTGAGAGAGGCTCCTTGACTTCTAGCTGTTTAACCCTTTTTGAAATAGTTTAGCAGAGACTTTGATGAGTCTGATGTAAGCGATGACGTGGGCTTCAAGGTTGTGTCTATTTCTGAGCAGTTTTGCAGTCTTTTACGCAAATTGGTAAACAGAAGCAAACAAAAATGTAAAAGATTTCCTTCTCCTTAGTGGCTGAGGATACAAGTACTGTACTTGAAGTGGCCGTAACAGATACAATACAAATGTGAAGAGTAGGGGAGAACAACTTGGAAAAAAAAATACCAACGATGATAAAGGAATCTCTTGTGGTGGCGGACTAAAAGGGTTACCAAGGTCTGCTCAGCTGTACGAGAGCTGTTATCAGAGTTTCAGATCAGTGTTTAGTGATCCACATAACCTACATTTGAAGCACTCTGTTGCACAGAGAGGTTTTAGTCAGAACAAAAGAAATATTACCCGCAACAAAATGATAAAAATAGTATATCAAATGCTCTCTGAGTGTGTTTGTTGGCAATTTGTCCAACAACAAGCAGAACATGAACCTAAAAGTGACGTCAACATCCGCACTTCTTATATTTTATACATGAAGCTGGTGCTGGATCCACCGGTTCAACTGCACTGTTTGAACGCCCTCCTCTGAAGCTGGCGACGATGGGTTGTCAGTTTTACCATCCGATGTCGGGTTGTAAAATATTCTTAGCATGACTTCAGCATTTAATCTCAGTTTTACCCTCAACAGTCAGACTGTCCAGCTTGTCGGGCTGTTTCGCCTTTTAGCTTCTCCTCCTCCAGCATCTCCGTGTAGGAAAGTGAGCCCATGGCACGAAATGTCAGGGCAAAATGAGTCACGATTTTAGTAGCAATGGTAATTTTTGCATTTATGTTCCACTGAAATAAATGTAAAAATGATGCAGTCTGTACCAAGCAAGCATGGTTTCATTAGGTCTGGAGAACGATGCTTGTAGGCCGGGAGTATCTCTGTGGCGCAACAGAGGTTTCCCATCCAATTCTGAGTGTTTAGATAATCATAAATTAACAGATTTGGGCTGATAATTATCAGTAGATTATGTGTTTATATGTTTTGTGACACCAGGCCTCACAGAGGGGAACCTTTTCCCTACTTATACAAAGTTCACCAAAATTACCAAAAATCTCCTCCAGCTGCCTGGGGGGTGACGACAGACATTTTTGTTTATCAAATGGTCAGAAATAACAGGAAAATGCATAGATTTCTGCCAAATAAGACAACACAGACTTACAGCCTTTACTATACACGAACCAATCATGTTTACTGGAAGGTGCAGTTGACCCCAAAGGCCTAAGCTTGACTTTAACAACAGCTCTGAGTCTTTATGGATGCGTTTGCTCGCTGGTTGTTTAACTTAATTCTGTGGATAGGGAACAAACCAGACTTCAGACAGATGTTTCATTTGATCACATTGTTCAATCTGAAGTGTCCCAGTGGGGATTAAACACTCGTCCTTGTTGCAGACAGGCTTTCTGATTTGTCTCAGTTACTAAAAAATCATTATGAAAACAGATGGGTCCACACTCAAGATAGACAACTGAGTAAACACTCAAACAACCTACATCTATGACAAAACAGTCTGATGTCTCTGTAATGGAAACACATATAGTAGAAACCAGTTATTTATGAGCCTCAGTACTTGTGCAGTCATTTATTTGACATTTTATAGTTGTATTTATTTGATAATATTTTATAGAAATCGGTTTTCCCTTTGACATTAAAGTCTTTTTGTAAACTTGTGTCTAAAAAAGCCAAATTTTATTGACCATGATTTAATGCTGAAAACCTCTATAACCTCCCTTAGAGTACAATAGCAGGAATATGGCGCACGTGTAAATATGGCTACAACAGACCATCGTCAAAAACTGAGGGACAATGCAAGAACAGAGACAAGTGAGGGAGGCCACCAAGACACCTATGACTCCGCTGCAGGAGGAACAAGCTCTTGATTTTCTTCTTTCTTCTCTACTGCAAAGCACTAAAAGGAGGTGAATAGCTTTTATAGGCGCTGTAGCATTAGTTGTTTAAAACTCTCCATTATCAAGGTTTACACTATATTTGATTAGTGCACAAATACATTACTGGATGAATTTTCTGATAATTCAATTAAAATCAACAATACATTTGGATGGAAACACAGCTTATGCATCTGCTTCTTTTAAGCTTTTAACAGCCCGTTTCATCAGAGGTGCTTGTCGAAAGGTCTCCCAACACATTTCCAGTTATTGGAGGTGCATTTCGGAAAACCACAACCTGACATTCACATCCGCTTCCACACAAAAAGCAAGGGTTAGCAATTTGTCAGTAAATCAAACAACCATCCACAACCCATCCAGACGCGGTATTTGGGCAAAGGTCACGCGCAATTATTTTTCAGTTACATAATTAGTTTCCACTTGTCTGTCAGTCACATTGAATCGCGGCTCCTTCACACACGAGAACAAAATCAAAGCTGCATCTCGTTTGTTTGTGTATTCAGGTGTGGCGGCTGCTTATGCTGAGTGCTTATCACTTGCGCCTCCAAATGAAAAAGTAAAGCCGTTTCCCGTTCTCCTTTCATCCGCTTTGACGGGAACCAGCTGCTACTGCGATTAGATAAGTGCTCTCTTTTCAGGCCGTCACCTTCGCGGCGCTGCTCTCATTTAATTCCTGACTTCACGTTAATTTTTCTGTGGACGGGATTTTTCGTTCATCTGGCAGCTCAGAGGGGGTTTCGAAATGTCAAGAATCGGAGATCGGCGGAGAAAAGCGAGATCAAGTGGAAAGCGGTGACTCTGTATCTGGTAATTAAATCTTGCCGTTTTGCTTCCAAATCTATACGTTGGAGCACAGAAGCGAATATGCACACCTCCATTTAACCACGGTTTTCACATGACGATATCTCCATACACTCCAATTAATCACGCATATATAAATATTGCTGCACTTAAATAATTGAAACATTCTTGCAACATGTCTTTAAAAAGTGATGTTTGCTTATGATTGCTTATAAATGAGCTGCGCAGCATTTCGTTTTGCTCTGCTGCAAACTCTCTGCAGACCCTGATCCTTTTGGTTCAGTCTTGGAGTGTGTTTACAGGCGGGTCCGTGCATTAATTATGCTCAGTTGTGGCCAAAATGAGCTCTGCCTTTGATGCCGAGATGATTATGAGAGTCTCTTTCTTATTCTTGTGGCACCATGAGGGGATTGTGCTGTCTTCTTTTCGACCTAGTCGCTCGCATTGAGACAGATGTCAAAGGGACACGGTCTTGCTTTTGTGTTCCAGTCATCAAGACTTGATTAGCAATGCAAAAGTAGAATAATAATAACCCCTCTGCGACCTACAAGAAAGCAGACCAAGCACGACTACTTTGCTTCGCATCTTTTATCCCACAAAAAGGGACATCAAAGTAATGGTTGAGCTCTGAATGGATTTCCGTGAGTGCAACTTTCCTGTTAGAAGCAATACAACTTCTAAAATTCTTTATGCTATAAGAAACACATACAGCCCTCCAAAGTAAAGCCTGGTGCAGTAAAAACAGTCCCATAGATGATGGAACAGCCCCAAATGACTGATGAGGGCAAAGCTCCATTAAGCTGCAGTTCTGCTGATGGCCACCAGGGGCTCAACTATTGATTTTTACTTCAGGTAATGTATAGTGGCAACAATGATGACAATTTTTGGCAACAATCAGTTTTTCAGTAATCATGAGTCATTATCATCCTACAGTCCTCTATCTGTCCAGTGTAAAGCAAGAGCAGAGATACATCTGGTACATGCTAAGTATGTCAATATGCTAATCTTTCTCTATAACTGTAGTCTGCACCTTTAACATTACAAAAAAAAAAAAGAATCGCCAGGCCTGTATTCACAACATTACTTTCTCATGTTGTTCAAATCTGTTCAACACATAATGCAATAAAAGACAAAATGTAACAGTAAATTAAAAACAAGTGCAGCTAACAGATCTGGATGAAATTGGAAAAATTGTGGAAATTTTTACTTTTTAACGTTTCTCTCTGTTTTTTCTTTTTAAAAATGTGGTCTGACTTCATGAGACTCACAAAGTATCAGATCTGCTCATGTACAAGCAGAAGTGTTGAGACGCACATTAAATCTAAATGTAGTCATGCAAATTAGTTCCTATCAAATGTCTGTATTTTACGTTGTACACTGTGTGCTTTTTCTCTTTCTCTTTTCCACTGCGTTGACGGTTTTATCGCTGCCTTCTCATATAATATATTCCTGTTGCTGACGCTTGCATTGCACATTTCCTGCTCTGCACTCTGCATGGTTGTCTTTGTCCTTGTAGTTTATTATTCTCTGTTGAGCTGTTCTCTTGATTTAATTAAATTCAGTTTGATTTAAATAGAGCAAATTCACAACACAAGTCATCTTGGGACACTCCACATAGTAAGGTCAAGACCATACAATACTATATTATAGAGAGAAACGAAACAAACCCAACAATTTGCAAGCACCTTCTCAACAGTAGGAAGAAAAACAGGAAGAAACTTCCAGCAGAACCAGGCTCAGGGAGGGCAGACATCTGCCAAGACTAGTTGGGTTGAGTGTTGTAATTCACATGTTTTGTTGTCGCTGTTTTGGCTAATTTAACATTAGGGGACCGTAACAGAACTTTTGCATTTTGGCCACATTTACTATTCATGTGCAGAGTTCCTGTAATAAATGAATAAATCAATTTTAAGGTTTTGCATGAAAATTTTAACTACGCAGTGAATGTAGCGAGTTAAAAAGTACAATTGTAGCACATGTAATAAGAACTAGTACCTCAAAAGTACACTGGCTTCTGAATTTGATACTTGAGAGTATATCTATGATTGGTTAAATGCTGCAGTGGTCCTGGTGAGGTGTCAGTGACCCAGCTGAGTTAACTGGATTTATAGATTAAAAAAAAAAAAAAAAAAAAATCACCCCAAATTAATCATTTTAGTAATAATTAAGCCAAAACACAGTTTGGTGAGTTAAAAACACAAACATAAAAACAATCTTTATCGACTGCTACCTAAGCTAGTAATGGCTAGCCTTGGCTAAAGCTAATTTAATGACTTTTTCAACCTGTTTCCTGTTACTGAGAAATCTTTGATGCTTGAAAACATACAGCATACTGTGTTCCATACTTATTAATTCAGATTGTTATGTCATGTAAAGAAGACCTTATCATCAATTATAGGATGAGCCCTGCAAGCGGCTAACGAATCTAGCTTAAATGGCCTTAAACTTGTCCAAGCATTGATAGATCATACAAGAAGTCTGATTTTATCTTTCTTACTAGTTTTTTTAAAACTTATTTTTGCTTAATATACTCCATATTTCAAACTGCTTACATGTCAACCTCACGGTTTCTGTGCTACTGATATCTGTCCTTGTGAGGTTTAAGTAAATCTCAAAACATCAGCCGTTACTAAGAAGATAACGACTATAACTGGATGTCTAAATGATACTGAGGAGAAGTGGCTCTCATCCTGATCCTGAGCAGGTACTCTACGTATGCTTGAACAATTAAAAGGGTCAAATTGTCACTCGGAGGCTCGACGCACTCAAAGATCCTTCATCTCTGAAGCAAAAACCAGTGACACTGCTTTGGTGAATAAAAACGAATACATTTATCTAATAATGTTTAACAGGCTTTGGTGTGTTTGTGTATGAGAGAGGTGAGTTACCGAGCACGTCTTCGTTAAGTGTTTGAACTCTGTAAACTTGCCTTACCATCTTTCATTCAGCAACAATTGTGTCATTAAGACTCTGCATAGTTATTACTGCAACACCACAAATTAATATGAACTCAGTCACATCCACGCTTCCCAATTATCGGAGGAAAAATAATAAACACAGGTAAAAGTCTGTCTCAGTATGCTGAAGCCAACAGGCAAGTCAGAGGAGCTCAGCAGAGATGTGAAGAAGCAAATAATTGCCTCGAACAAGTCAGGAAAGTCACTAGCAGCCATTTCAAGGCAGGTACACATCCAGCTGCTGACAGACAATTTGTCAGGATGGTCAAGAGTCAACCAAGAATCACCAAAAAGCAGGTCTGCAATGAATTATAAGATGCGGGAACACAGGTGTCAGTGTCCAGTGTTTTACATCGCCATGAGCTGAGAGAAACAAGAATTGAGCTATTTGGCCACAATGACCAGAAATACATTTGGAGGGGAGAAGGTGAGATCTTTAACCCCAAGAACACCAAACCTACCACCAAGTATAGTGGTGGCAGCATCATGCTCTGGGGCTGTTTTTCTGCCAGTGGAACTGGTGCTTTCCACAAAGTAAATGGAATAATGAAGGAGGAGGATTACCCCAATGTTCTTCAGCAAAACCTAAATTGATCAGCCAGAACATTGGGTCTTTGATGCAGTTAGGTGGGCCAACAAGACAATGACCCAAAACACACATCAGAAATGGTAAAGACATGGACTAAATCAGGATAGAATCATCTGACCCCATTGAGAATGTGTAGACTGTGCTGAAGAAACAAGTCTCGGTCAGAAAGCCAACGAGTAAAGTCATTTGAACTGCACCAAGTCTGTCAAGAACAGTGGTCAAAGATACAAGCAGAAGCTGGTGGATGTCTGTCAAAAGTGCCTAGTTGTGGTGAAAATTGCCATTTCTGTATGAATATTTTTGACCCAGCAGATTTTGTCAAATTTCCTGAACACCTACAATATATTTATATGAAGGAACCAACCTGCATGATTGGTTATTTTTGTTTGTTTTTTAAAACAAAGTCATGTTTTGAACTCTGCCACCTACAGAGACGTTTAATAAGAAAAATAAAATTGTGTTTCAAAACACTTCTGATCATCTTGGCATTTTTGCCTCCTCTTAAACGCTGCACAAATTAAAGTAAATGATTCAGCACAGCCATAATTGAGGAGCTGTTCGGGGGCATTCGACAGCTCCCTCTGGAAATGAATGTTTTGTATCCTCTAACAGAGCAGAAGATAAACAGTTATTGTGAAGCGTCCATGAAAAGCAACAAGCACAAAAGTTTGTATCTGTGCAAGTGCCGTGAAACCTTCAGTCGGTGAATCTACCAGAGGAACAACAGTCACTTGTGAGCGACAGGTTCGTCATTCTTCGAGGAGCTGATGAATGAAAGGCGGTGAGTCATGAATGTGTTCATTTAAGTACCACAAAAGGTACACTGAATGTTTTGTTCATTATGAGACGTCGAGTGCTGAATGACGACATTTGAAAACACCAGAAGAAGACAAACTGTTCTCTGGACAACAACTAATCCCATTGGTTGAATTAAATAGTAGGCAGGGCCACAGATTCTTATATCGATAACAGTTGCATATTCTTTGAAATACAACACATCCAGTGACAAACCAACGCAGCAAAAACCATTTTCACAACACAGGAAACCGGTGAGGTGCTTCTGTGAGGCACTGTAAACATCTGTACGACCCCAGATCACCTGAAGCGACCATTTAAGGACCAATTATCGTCTCACCAGCCCGACCTTAAGCGCCAATCATGGGGCACCCTGGAGCAAACACAAGCTCTCCTGCAGGGCTCCAACAGTGTTGATGCTGCCTCTTATTCCCAGCAGCAGGTAACCAGGCATCAGCGCACCAGTCACCTGGGTTCACCCTGACAGACCCCTCTCAGGAGAAGGTGTGTTGGAAAGAAGGTGAACCTCTGAGCTGCAGTCAGATTTCTATTGTTAGGACTCCTGTGCTCACGAGATTTAATTTATAGGCTGAAGAATCCAGAACGTTTGCAACTGGTCTGTTCAAGTCCAGTTTCTGATCAGCCGTCAGCGATTTGTGGCTTTTTGAGGTCGTTTTATTTCTGTGCTCTTTTAGTGTGTCTTTGTGGTAATTTTGTGTCTCTTGACAATCATTGTGTGTGTCTTTGTGGTCATTGTGAGTCTTTGATGTCTTTTTATATCACTTTTTGCCTCTTTATGGTCATTTTGTGTTTTTGTAGTGGTTTTTCCCACTTTGTGCATACTTCTATTAATTTTCTGTCTCTGGTCATTTCATGTCAATTAGAGATCAGTCTTTGGACATTTTGTGTGTCTTTGCAGTGTTTTCGTGTCACTTTGTGCTGTACAGTAATTTTGTGTGTATTTGTCGTCATTTTGTGTCTACACTGCTCAAAAAAATAAAAGGAACACTAAAATAAGTAATCCTAGATCTCAATGAATGAAATATTCTAGTTGAAAAACTTTATTCATTTCATGGTGGAATGCATTGAGAACAAAATAACATAAAAATGATCAATGTAAATCAACATTATTATCCCATGGAGGTTTGGATTTGGAATCATACTCAAAATAAAAGTGGAAAATCACTTTACAGGCTGATCCACCTTCAGTGGAAATTCCTCAAGACAAGTCAGAATGAGGCTCAGTAATGTGTGTGGCCTCCACGTGTCTGTAGGACCTCCCTACAACACCTGGGCATGCTCCTGATGAGGTGGTGGATGTTCTCCTGAGGGATCTCCTCCAGACCTGGATTAAAGCATCAGTCAACTCCTGGACAGTTTGTGGTGCAACGTGGTGTTGGTGGATGGAACGAGACATGATGTCCCAGATGTGCTCAATTAGATTCAGGTCTGAGGAACGGGCAGGCCAGTCCATAACATCAATGCCTTCATCATGCAGGAACTGCTGACACATTTCAGCCACATAAGGCCAAGCATTGTTATGCATCAGAAGGAACCCAGGGCCCACTGCACCAGCATATGGTCTCACAATGGATCTCATCCCAGTACCTAATGGCAGTCAGGGTACCTCTGGCTAGCACATGGAGGCCCTCCAAAGAAATGCCCCAACACACCATTACTGACCCACTGCCAAACCGGTGATAGTGGAGGATGCTGCAGGCAGCACAACGTTCTCCACGGCGTCTCCAGACTTTTCACGTCTGTCACATGTGCAAACCTGCTCTCATCCATGAAGAGCTCAGGGCGTCAATGGTGAATCTGCCAATCTTGTTGTTCTCTGGAAAATGCCAGTCGCCCTGCACAGTGTTGGGCTGTAAGCACAAGCCCCACTTGTGGACGTCGGGCCCTCAGACCACCTCATGGAGTCTGTTTCTGACAGTTTGAGCAGAAACATGCATATTAGTGGCCTGCTGGAGGTCATTGTGCAGGGCTCTGGCAGTGCTCCTCCTGGTCCTCCTGCACAAAGGAGGAGGTAGCAGTCCTGTTGGTGGGTTGTTGCCCTCCTACAGCCCCCTCCATGTCTCCTGGTGTACTGGACTGTCTCCTGGTATCTCCTCCAGGCTCTGGACACTGTGCTGAGAGACACAGCAAACCTTTTTTGCCACAGATGTGCCATCCTGGATGAGCTGCACTCCCTGAGAAACTTCTGTGGGTTGTAGACACCACCTCATGCTACCTCTAGGGCTGAGAGCACTGACAAAATGCAAAGGTGACCAAAACATCAGCCAGAAAGGATGAGAACAGAGACATGGTCTGTGGTCACCACCTGCAGAACCACTCCTTTATAAGGGTTGTCTTGCTAATTGCCTCTCGTTTCCACCATGCTGTCTGCTCCATTTGCACAACAGCAGGTGAAACTGATTCACAATCAGTGTTGCTTCCTAACTGGACAGGCTGATTTCACAGCAGTGTGATTGACTTGGAGCTATATTGTGTTCTTTAGGTGTTCCCTTTATTTTTTTGACCAGTATATCTGTGGTGATAATATGCCCATTTGTGATCATATGTTGTGCCCATGTCCTCCTGACCCCTTCGACCCCTGGGCCCGTATCCAGCAGCAGAAATTTACTGCACGGAAATAGTTTTCAAGATAACTGCATGAAAATCAAACCGCCTGAGGGAAGCACAGCGGAAAGGAAAACAAGAGAAGAAGCACATCTGATACGTGACATTATATCTCAACAAGCAGCCAACAAAAGGTTTTGAAAGTAATATTAAAATAGGGGCAAATACAGCAAAAGTGCGTGGACGACATGTTACTGAAAGTCTTAAAAGGGATATATGAATCTAAGTCAAATCAAAAAACATCTCATGTCATTCACTGGGAGTGAAACAAAAACAGGAACGGAGGGAAAGTCAGTGAAACAGAGGAGGAATGGAAGTTATGTGAGCTGCAATGGAAAACTTGAAAAACTGCACTAGATGTTTTAGTACTGCTCAAAAGAGACATTAAACCAAATGTTTTTAGTGCTGGAGACAACATGGGTTTTTCTGAGGCAAATCACTGTCATATATTTTAGTTTTTCTGGCAGGAAACACGTACAAGATTTTGCCAAATATATTCCATCTGGACTTTCCATTTATACGAGAGACTTTGTAAGTCATCACCCTGCCTTCAGATAATGCTACCTCTAAAGTTAGACATGTTTTATAGATTTTAAGTGCAGCAAGCAGGAAACCGTCAATGGAAAATGGTTCTAATCAGATAAACCTACAACAGATGATTACATTTAAATTATTTCCGATATCGTCAAGATGGAAATAATTAGTTTTACTATCAGACAATAACAAGACAACTTCCTGGATTGTGTGCAATCGTTTGTTTAATGTCAAGTTGTTTTCCCCCTTCGATGGGCTGATAGAAACATTATTTTTTTAGTATTTTGAATGGTGTCAATGGTTCTTTTATGCTTCTGTGCTTGTTTAAAGTTTTTTTTAAAGTGCCTATTAATAACATTTGCAGAAGTTCATTTAAGTTCTTGTTGCATGAAGAAATCTTGGAAAAATCTATAAATAAAAGGATGCTAAAGCTCGAATTTTAGATGTTTTGTGTGATCTTCCTGCAGTTTTATTGTTGCATTTGTGATGGAATATGTCATCTACATGTATTTTCCATTGTGTTTTAATTCATTATCTACATTCATTTTTTTAGTAGTATTTCTTAATACAATTAGTCAAACGTGTTTCTATACAGACATACTTTGTTGTTCATAGATTTCAAATATTTGTATGTGGTATTCTCATTTACTTTCATATAAAGTTTGGATAGATTGTGTACCTGCAGCACATTTCAGCATTTATTCAGTGTGTATTTGATGTAAGATGTTGTTCTACCACAGACACTTTGCTGATGTGTTTTATGCGACTTTCTAACTCTGAGAATAACTTTATGCTTGACAGGACACATCTGAACACTGTCACCTCTGCTTGATCCACGCACTGCCTACATTCCTCTGCTCTAAATAGATCTCTATTTCCTACCTAAAGATCTCTAATGTGACGAGGCTGCATTCGCATCATGGATATCAGGTTACTATGGCAACTGACTGAAACACCAGAACCTTAAGTGAGAAGCTGCAGAGCAGAGTTACTGACCAAAGTTTCAAGTGTCGGCAGGAGGGACTCAGAGCAGAGAGGCAAGTTGCTGCTGTCGAAGCCTAATGACAAATCTAAACACTTAGTGCACTTGTTTGTGTGAGCGAAGAGACTCTAAATGGCATAAATTGGGATGGATGGCACCTAGATAATTACCAATATCAAGGACAATTTAGGCTCTCCTCCGTCTCACCGCGTGCACCTGCGATTCATGCAGCAGTTCCAGGATCCTCGTGACTCGCTGCTGTGTGGAGCTGTGAACGCCACAGCTGCTCAAGCCCACTGTGGAGGCAATTAAGTTTGACTGATGTGAGGCCGCCGCCGCATACTGATACCCAGAAAAGGCTCAAACTTCACTGTGCAAGAAGAAGAAGCTTTATGGTCATTGTACAGAAAATACAATGAAATTTCGTTTGACATCATCTTTGTAGCAGCTAATATGGTCACGGTCTAAGGTAAAAAAAAAAAGTGAAAAAGTGATATCAATAATAAAATAGCAATAAAATAAATACTCAATTTACTTATTTATTATCTTTGTTATTCTTTTTGTGGCTGTTTGACATCATTTTCTGGTCAGTTTGTGAATCTTTGTGATAATTTTTCATGTCTGTGGTCTTTTTGTGTAACTTTGTGTCTGTGTGGTCAGTCTGTGCATCTATCTACAGTCATCGTTTGCCTCTATAGCAGTGGTCTCCAACCTTTTCAAGCCCCAGATCCCTGATCTCCACCTTGGTGAGAGGAAAGATCTACCTATTGAAGCATTGAATGAAAAAGACAGCCCAGATTGTACTTCCAACCGGAGTCATAACATTAGAAAAGTCCACGACTTTCCCCACCAAGGCCTGCTGGTGAATGATGCAGTGGTAATTCACGAAGTCAGGAAAATCATGGTCATTTCGGCACAGTAAGATCAGGAGACAGTAACTTTTAGGGAATAGTCAGCAGGGAGAAGTTTCCCCTCCTCACCTCATGCGCACTAAAAGTGATTCAGTCAGCCTGGGGCCAATTAAGGTCTACCTGTGGTCATAGTGTGCCTCTTTACATCTCTTAACTGTGGTTGTTTTGTGTCTCTTTGTAGTTGTGAGTGACTTTCTGATATTAAATGGTAACAGTCAGTGTAAACAGAGGCAGCAGAGGGTGTCTGACACATTCGACTACTTCAGCCTCTAGTCCTGTATCCATCAGGCCTGTTCACTGATCCATTCTTATTTGTGATTTTAAAATGTCTGCTTTTATCACAAACTCTCCTGCGGAATATAAGCAGAACTGTGGGAACACCGGAAACACTGCAGTCTTCATTGTGGACAAAAGAGTTCAGTGATAGATGCCATGAGAGGAGGATCAGGCTGCAGCTGGCAGATTATCTCCTCTTATAACAAACAGTCCTGCTGATCGACAGCAGGAGGAACGAGTACAATTTAACAAGAACGGCACTAAAAGAATAAATATATTTGTGGCCAATTCACATCTGTACTGACATGGTTTGCCACATTTTATCACTATCTGTGCTGCAGCAACACAAAAACAAGTTAGAAACAACACAATCCATGATGCCACTTTACTTCCTCCCATTGATTAGAAAGTCATGTTCTCAATTACCAACCCTAAAATACTTATTCATATAAAGTATTACATCCCATCCATCCATTATCTATCACTGCTTAATTCTCATTAGGGTCGTGGGGGGCTGGAGCCTATCCCAGCCGACTTAGGGTGAAGCCAGGGGACACCCTGGACAGGTCACCAGTCTATCACAGGGCCACACTTAGAGACAGACAACCAAGCACATTCACATTCACACCTACGGACAATTTAGAATCACCAATTAACCTCAACATGTTTTTGGACTGTGTGGGAGGAAGCCAGAGAACCCACACTGCACGGGGAGAACATGCAAACTCCATGCAGAAAGATCCCAGGTGTCCTCACCAGGATGCGAACCAGCGACCTTCTTGCTGTGAGGCTACAGTGCTAACCACCGATCCGCCTTGCAGCCCTAACGTATTACACAAAGCATAAAATAACCCTTAATAAGTGTTGATTTACAGAGATTTTAGAATAACTGAACCAACCACTCTGACCTCTACCACATAACTGCTGCTTGCTGCATGTTTTTTGTATTTTACCATTCTGCGTAAACTCCAGAGACTTTTGCAGTGAAAATCCAGGTAATCAGTATCTTTAGAAACAACCAAATCAGCTAACAGCCACATTAACTGAAGGTATCTTCATGTGACATGATTGGCTGATTGGATAATGACATGAATAATCAGCTGTTCCTAACAAAGTGCTTAAGTTTGAGCAAAGCTGCCAGTCAAAACTAGAGTTTAATTCTTCAGCAAAGCATTTAATGTAAAATGGAACCAAAAATCCCTTAAGTAGGTGACTCAGAGAGAGAAATATAAAAATGCAGTGATCTTGACTCATTTGACTTATTGCACAGAAGAAACCGCCTTCAGATGTTGGATGACGTGCTGTGAGTAAAACCCATTTAAAGTTTTTATCTCTTTGTTAAAGTTTATTTCCAGAGTCAGGCTGTGCAGCAGTTTAGACCGACTGATAATGATGACGGTCTGGGTGAGCTGCTGTAATACGTCCAGTACAAGTTTAAAATTGACATTTTCATTTTCTTTTTTTTTTACAGGAGTCACATATGAAATCATGAAAACTGATCACAAATCAATTCATCACATCAAATCAGGAAGAAACAAGATGTTGTTGGTGAACAACTCAATCTCTGTGGGAAATATTGGTGAATCCAATACGACTAAATCAACACGACTTCAATTAAAATCAAGGAAATAAATTAAAATGACAGTATAACAGTTACATTCAGTAACACATCCTGACAACAGATCTGGTACAAGATTCGTGACTCTTCACATGCACCTCCACCACATGACTTACTGTACTTTAACCCAGCAGTGGGCCGTGTAGCCAAGAGGTCATATGACAATCAGTATCTCGCTCTATGACTTGAATTACAATCCTCCCTGCAGATTTAGCTGAACTCCTCTGATTACACGATTAGTTGTGCATACGGCTGCCTGGATACAAAGCCTCTCACGTCAGCTCAAGACTTAAGAACCAACTCAAACATCACTGTATGCTGTTTTTGCACTCAAGTGGGGAAGCCCACTTTGGCGCTTGTTGAGTTTCCAGCCTACACAAGAAGCTGGATATTTACAGAGTTCCTGTCAGGAGAAATGACACTTTAACATGATTCCAGAGAGTTGTCTAAACAGTAGTGGCAGTTTCCGACATGAAACATTTATGAATAGACATTATCACTGTGACAATATGCTGTCAGATGTTAGTTTCCCTTTTTTGGAAACACACCCAGAATCTGAAGAAGAGAATGTGATTAACAGAGAAAGTCAATAACCATCACTGTGATACTTATTTCTAACTGGAGTTTTAGGGTTTGTTGAGCTGGCTAACACAAACAAAGCCAGGCTTTGTCAAACTTGCATTGTAGTACATCTGTCAGGTGGAATTCTTTATTTAATTACATAATTTTATTATTCTTCATGAATCAAATTTACATCATCATGACATAAAATCACCCTCGCCTGCTCACTTCACTCATCCAGTAGGTTTAACCAAGTATTACACCTGTTCATGAACTGATCCTGATAACATGATGACATATCCTCTGTAGAACTCCACTGTTGTCTAAAAATATTGAAACAATTGGTTGAAATGTACTTTATTATTACCATGAGCAGACATTCACACTGCAGTTTATTTTGACTTTTTTACTGTCCAGCTGGAGGATATTAAACTTTAAATTGGTTACTACCAGTGTCTGTCTGGCTACTTCCTCCAGTCTGCTAAAAACTACAGCAGTTTAAGGAAATGACTTCACTTTTAAAAAGTTGAGCAACGTCTGTGACCCATTTTTGAACATCAGAAGGAAGCAGTGGACAGTTTGCATCTTCTCGAGGGATTAGATATGCAGGCAAGAGAAAGCCTGCTGACTTTAGATAGATTTCCATCAATAAATGAAATATAACAACATGGTATTATAATTACAACTTCTGGGATTCAGAAATGTGGAGTCCCACTAGGTGGGGCCTCATATTCAGAAATGAAAGAAGCCCTGTTCTGTTTTCCTTCCTGCAGACAAAGACACATCTGACAAACAAACAACATGGTAACGTAGGTCTGAAAAGACATTTACAGGTACTTCTGAGAAAAATATCATACTTCTACATATAGAGTACTTTATTAGGAAAACCTGTGCAATCTGATCCAGACCAATGCAGCAGTTCTGCCATAAATACTACTTTTATTAAGTTTCTACATTTCCAGCTTTTGTTGGTGCTGTCTGAAAGAATTTTAGATGTATGAAAAGACAAAATAATAAAAAAGCACGTCATAATTATGAGTTAAGGCCACCAATTTTCTTCTGTGAATAAAATGATCTTCTGCAGAGGAACATTTTGTTACAGTGAATACTTTCACATTTATCTACCAATACTTTCATACTATGTTCATGTTTTTATGTGACTAAATCAAGCAAAAATGTGAATATAGGATTTTTACAGTATCTAAAGGATGTGAATGCATATATAGTACTTTGTGCAATTTAGGGCTGCAACTAACTGTTATTGTCATTGTCAATTAGTCTGTCGATTTCCTTCGTGATTTTATTGATTTGTTGTTTGGTCTATAATTCTGTTCTCTATTATTCATTATTCTGTATAAAAGTCCAATTCTACACACTGTGTAACATCCATGTGTAAATTCACCATGTGTCATCTGTACATGTGACATGCATACAAAGTCTTTTTTATATCTTTATTTCTAACCTTATTCTACTTTTGCATTTCTTGTCTCACTTCTTCTTCTTCCTCCCTCATTTGTATCTAGCTGCTGTACCATGTAAATCTCTCTGGTGAGGGATCAATAAAGTTAATCTTATCTTAAAATGCCAGAAAAATGGCGGAAAATGTCAAAGTCCACAATGACAAATGTCTTGTTTTGACCGCAATCCAAAGATATTGAGCTTACGGTTATAGAGGAGGGGGGAAAAAAGACAGAATATTCACATTTAGGAAGCTGGAATAAAGAATTTTGATTGCTTTTTCTTAAAAATTACTGAAATGTAATGGGATAATGTTTTTTTGTTTTTTTTTTAGCATTTACTCCATAACATGAGTAAGTGTAGCACCAGTATTTGTAACAGCAGGAGGTGCGTAACAATAGCAGTGTTGCACAACTGTGAGACATGAATGAGATTTCTGTTGCCTAAAGAGCATTTTGTCATTTTGTACGTCATCAGAAGTGCTGCAAGCTCATCCTGTTGAGTGAACTCGGAGCGTTCAGCGTTTCAGAATGGCAGCGTCGGCCCTTTTCTCCCTCTGACTGTCACTTTGTTTCCTGTACAGCCGTCAGTCGCTCCAACAACAACAACATGGCCATACGCAGAAAAGACAGCTTCCTCTGGGGGAAAGGTACGCTTATTAGTCCTTCACTTTTAATCTTTATTTCACATTGTAATGAGCTGATGCAGTTAGAAAACAAAAAGCAAGGGTGATTTAGAGCATTACTATTGTGTGCTGCAGTGTACAAATTACTGCTGTTGACTGTCTTCATGCGTGCTTTGCTCTGATATGGAAATATAACGCATATTACCGCTCTTTTATTAAAACTTTGTATCACTCAAGACCTGTGACACATGACAATCTGTTTATCTGACACTGCAATTTATTGAGCTCCAATTCCACAAATTAAGGTGAATTGTAACGCACTCGAGCTCAACCTGATTCCTTAAGAAGAGAGAAGGAAGCAGCTATTTTCAGGCCTGGTTCTTTCTCTTATTCACTGACCACTTTTCTAAGCGCTGAAGGAAAAAAGCTGTGATGTATGTCGGCCTGTGAGAGAGTGTAGGCGAGAGGGAGGTTGTCAAGTCGGTCCACAGTGCTGCATGCCTGCTGAATGTTTCATCAAGTGTATGCCACCATCTCTAACTTTAACTGTCCCACTTTCTGTCGCCCAACAGTTCCACCTAAACTCCCCCCGGCAGAAAGCAGGCGGGACGACACCGTCAAGATCGAGCTGCTGGATGACATTCAGGTACTGTGTTGCATTCATGCCTCCAAGGTCCTTCATTAAAAGCCCTCATTATTCTCCTGCGAGCTCCCACCCCTGGCTGCCTTAGCAGAGTTTTTCACAGCGCACAAAAGGCGTTTTCATTCACCAACTTTTAATTGAGATACGAAGGATTTGAAGGTTATTTTATAACAGCAGCGGGCAAATTGGCCCTGAGTCATTGATTCTGCGAGTGTCAGTGATGTAATACCAAGCCTTGTGCCCTCGCTAGCATCACAGCTGTCTTTCTCCACTCTTCTACAGAAGCTGAGGTTGGAGATCAATCACGGCATGGCAGAAATCCACAGCCCTGAACCTAAGGAGCACAAGTAAGTATGAGCACATTGTTACAGCAGCTCCTCTGAGTCAGCGCAGCCTCTTCCTCTTATTTACATGACACTTTGCTACAGTTTAGCCTCCCACACCACATGTAACTCTTAGTTTAACAAAAATCATGCAATCAGCTTTATCGAAACAGTTGGTAGCTTTGGTCTACATTCAAAATAGTGTCTCGTAGATGATGCCTCTGCATTTGGAAGTACCTGTAAACCTGCTTTTGAAACACTTCTACCTGACATTTAAAAACCTTTTGTACATAATGTGCTTTATTTAGAGCAGCTGTTCCCAATTTTTTTTCCCCAAGTACCTCTGATTAATGCTGCCATTTTTCAAGCTTTTATCAAGTTCTTTTAACACACTATTACTTGTAGTTAACTATTCCCACTATTACTTACAGCTAAAGAGTCCAACTGTTACTTATAGCTAACTATTTTAACTGTTACTTGTAGGTAGCTATCTAATATTTTTCATAATCGATGGCATTACATCAACATTTGTTTTTTAAACTTCAATTCATTGTAACATTGGTTTTTCTTCTATGTCACTGCCTAATTGTTGCATCTTGATGTCAGTCGTCTTTAGCTTCAGTCACTGGTCAGCTGCACTTAGTGCTACATTTTCAGGCAATGGTTTGAGCAAGTCAGTGAAATGTAAAATTTTAACTTAATTACCTTAATTAAAATGGTTATTGTATTTTTCTGGGGTTAAAATTAGTCATTTACATTTAGCTACTTATTTCAATTGTTATTTTTAGCCATTAATTCCAAATACTTTCGCCATGTTTATCCTTTATTTTTAGTCAAATGTTTGTCAGTGAACTGCAGCTCTGGTTGTACAAAAGCACCGTCACCGAACTTTGTCACAGTCAGAGAATTACAGAGAAAATAATGTTGTGACATTGTGTGTGCACAGGGCTGTCCAACTCCATTTTTGAGCTTCCTGTTGCCTTTGTCGCTGCATTTAGAAGGCGATAATGTGAGTGGTGTGACACCGCATTCGGCTGCAACTGTGTTACTGGCAATGTCAACCAGAGTTTCTCAGCAGTGAACCCACTACACCCCAACACCTACTACATCATATACCCCTGATCATGGACATGATGGTCTGAGGAGTTTATTTAAGTAATTTATTATTGACTGAAATATTTTTGATATTTCGTCCACCGATTAATCACCAAGTCATCTTATTCTGATCCAACTACTGAGGAAAAATGGCAGGAAAGCTACTTAGTCTTAGGGTGCATTTTTAGGTTAAGTAACTTTATTTATTGCTGCGTGTTATGCATCTAAATATATCCAACCATTACCCTACAAGCTAATACTCTATGAATGAGATCCAGGCCACAGTCTATATGTACTAATACAAACCACAACACAGCCAAAACAGTTGCATGTAAAATAGAGCATCACACTCTATATGCATTATTGGATTGAAACCTATTAGACAGCTGATCTTCAACAAAAACAATGCACATGTACACCACTGTACCCAACAAGTTACTGCAGCATCATCACCAGCTCTTGCCTAATGGCACTTAGCTACCAGATTGCACACAACAAGGCATAAAAACACTGGCACCAGCCACTGACCCAACTTTAACAAATAGCCACACTGAAACCTTGAGCAATTCCACGTGTAATCAAATACTTCAGTCTATAGTATTGTTGCCAGTATTTGGGCTGTATGTGTTTAGTATGTCCAATATCCTGTCATACTCCACTCTGGTGCAACATCACATGTATTCAAACATGTATATTATGAAAATTTTGCTTTTAATTTTATTTTTAATTCTCTTTTGTTGCAGTAAAAATGTTGTGAAGAACAGAAGATTCCTGCGTGGAAAAAAGAAATTTAACATGGACCCCAAAACTGTGAGTTTACATCCTTTTTTTCTTTTTTTTTGGCGTAAATGAACAAAAATATAGGATTCACTGATTAGAAATCCAGACAAAATCATTCGTTTGGTCGCCATAGTTAGACTTTCCTCTCTTGAAAAAAAAACACTTTGTTTGCACAAGCATTGAGACATTTTCCTGCTAAGTGACCTCAGGTGGTCGTTAAATCAGAAAATGTCCTGAAATGGCATTTTGTTTTCTTTCAACTGGCAGCACCCTCTGGTGGCTTTGGTAAATATGATGAGAGAACAGAAAGAAGTGAGGTGATGTTGTTATAAAGCCTCAAAGTCTACTGAGAGAGGAGATTGGGGTGGGTGGATGGGTCAACAAAACGTTGGAATTTAAGGGGACTTGTTTCCTGAATCAAACTGCAAGCTAGTGTTTCTTT
>NW_007579844.1:0-1381 GCF_000690725.1 Stegastes partitus
CCCGGAGCAGGTTTGCGCCACACCCCGCCGTTCACGAAGGCCAACAAGCGTCGGGCGAGGACCCGTCCATCGCCGCTTGCGGCTTTAATTTCTTTTGGTGCAGGACTGAGTTTTTGTTCCTTTTTAAATGTGAAGTGCTTCTGCT
Organism: Stegastes partitus; assembly: GCF_000690725.1. Lineage (NCBI taxonomy): Eukaryota > Metazoa > Chordata > Actinopteri > Pomacentridae > Stegastes > Stegastes partitus. The sequence goes on from NW_007579844.1 coordinate 146, forward strand.
AACACCTAGAACCACAGCACCGACCTGCCCCAAGGCCGCTGCAGCCATGGTTCTGGTTTCTAACAGCGGCTGAAGTAGAAGACAAAGAGAACGGATCGCTCACCTGCTCTGTGCGTCATCGCTCAGGTGAACCTCCCTGCAGGATTAACGAACTTTGATTAAAGCGGTCCGATCTGTCAGAGTTGCAGCATGTTGTTGGCGTTTACCACAAAATCCTCCAAACTGTCCAAACATGAGCAGAACACTGGCTGTCAGGCTGAAGAAGAACGCAGCCTTTGAAGATATCTGGCTCGTCTGTTTCATGTATTTTAAATTTAGGCCCCGAGTACCAGCGTCGTCGTTTTCACATTTCTGCACATATGTAAATGTATTTAAATGAGCTCCAGCATCGGCTTTGTTTGATGTGTGCAACTTATTTAAAGAGATGAGAGGAAAGCTCCAGCGCTGGTCACACTGCAGGAACCAGAGGTGGTCAGCGAGTGTCCAGCGTTTAATGAGTTCTGCTGTGTGTTGTCAGTGTCCAGCAAAACAACAAAACAAGGAGGATGGTGTCTTCTCACATTGTGCAGAAAGTGGATGAATGAATGGATGAATGGATGGATGGATGGATGAAGGTGTTCAGGAAGAACAACGGTTGATGATCTGAAACTGGACAAAACTGTTTCTCAGTGATGTTGACAGAATAAAGGGTCTTTTTGGTTGTTTGGCTTTTTTTTGTTTCTTTCTTTCAGCATCCGAATAATCAGGAAACTCGAGGTCCGCAGTCAGGCTAGAAGGTGTTAATTATCACCTGTTGGTCCTGAAACTGCTGTGGCTCTCACAGTGCATCAGGTAGCAGGAAGTGATGGGCAGGTGGATGAAGCATTACACAAATAAAGACTTATCATTGTCCTCAGCAGCAGGTAGAGACCCAAACGGAGCTAAAAGGAGTGAATGCTGGGTTTAAGATGCATCAGGTGGACCAAACAGGACTGAGCAACCGTTTGCTAACGAGTTCATAACATCAGCTTTTATAATATCTACAGTGGCTACAAAAGTTTTAACCCACTCTGGAAGTTTTCTCCTTTTTCTGGGTGTTAACGAGTTGGGAATCAATAAAATTTGACATTTTTGACAAAAATGTAAGAAAGTGAAAGCAGATTTCTATAAAGTAAAGTCCATCCATCATCTCTACACCTTCATCCTCACTATGGGGGGCGGAGCCTATCCCAGCTGACTCAGGGTGAAGGCAGGTTC